>NC_047042.1:49971272-50274386 GCF_011762595.2 Tursiops truncatus
ATGGTAGAAGGGGTCACAAGCCAAGAAGTGCAGGCAGCTTTTGGAAACTGGAAAAGGTAAGGTAAGGGATTCTACCCAGGAGCCTGCAGAAGGAATACAGCTCTGCCAAAACCTTGAGTTTAATCCAGTGAAACCATTTGAGACTTCTGATCTCCAGAGCTTTAAGATAGTAAATTTGCGTTAAGTCACCAAGTTTGTGGTAATTTGTTACAGCAACAATAGGAAGTTAATAAAGCAATTAGCTGCAAAAATAAGACTCTGGAAGGCTTGTATAGCAGACCTCCTCCCCTCTGGAGATGGGGGGAGGTGGGGAGAGAAGCGGGTGGGGGGGTGTCAGAGTGGGGGAACCTATCCTTGAGTGTGAACAAATTGTCCTAGGGAAGATCCTGGGTTCTTATGGTTTGGAATGTAAAATATGTTTCTGGGCAGAAGATAAGACTAGCATCTCTGAGTCTTACAACTTAGGGAACATCTCAATGGTCTTAGGTCTCATCCACACCTTATTCAAATGTAAACATGTATCTCCTGAGAGGTAAACCTCTCTGGAGTTCTCAATCTCTACTCAGTCAAAGTTTAACTTCCAAGGCTTGTCTTTTAAGCCCAGGTCCCAAGTTCTGATAAAATTTGCTCAGAAAACCCTAACTGTGCATATTTTCTCTACAGTCCTACATAGCCTTTATGGCCTTCTGACCCCTGCAGTACATTTGTAGGCGCTTCATTGCTTGCTCTGCTCTTTGGTTCCCCAAGACCTGACCTAGCCATCTAAACAAACCCAGCCCTACTTAGAAGCCTCTTTACACAAGGCGGCCTCCTCCAGTGGCATTTGGTCATTCCCTTCTTTGTCTTCCTATAATATTCTAATTATATAATTCATTACATTGTATCATAGTTACTTTCTTACATATCTTTTCCCTTCTCCCACTTGGTTTACAGCCTTCTATGGCAGGGTCTATACCCTGTTCTTTCTTGAATCCCCAATACAGTGTCAGACACAGAGCAGACTCTTGCTATAATTTTGATAGATGAACTGAATGAATATTACTTTTATTGGGAATATATTAAGATAGAATTGTAGCTCTCTCAAGCCAGCAGTGTAGCTGACTGGTCAAGAACATGGTATCTAGTACAGACTGCCAGACTCTAATCCCAGTTCTGTCACTTTTTAGCTATATGATCTTACACAAGTTACATAATAGCTAACATATATATTATATATATAATCAACATAAATATATACCTAATATATGTAATATATATAACCAACTAATATATGGTTGATAGTCTTTGACCAAGTAAACCTACTCCTGGAATTTATCCTAAAGGAAATAACTTAAAGAATAAAAATCAATAGGAACAATGACATTCAATATACTGTTATTTTGAATAGAAAAATCTGTAGTAACTTAAATGTCTGGTTATAGGAAAAATGGGAAACATAAATCATGGTCTTTCTATACAATAGAAAATTATAAAGTCATTGAAAAGTCTATCTATGAACACTTATAGCTAAAACTAGAAGGGAACAAGGAATAATTCTAACAGTTGTTTAAGGGAGGCAGGAATGTGAATAGTTTTATTTATTTATATAACCATAATGTTGCTTCATAGTTTAAAAGAAAAAAAAAGGAAAAATATTTTCCCTAAGTCAACAACTGATGATAATATTCTCAGTGATATCTCCCTGTATTTATAATGGTTGAATTATAGTGGATTATAATGAATAACAAAAATCTAGACAATACTCTAAAAATGTGTTCAAGATTAAAACTTCTTCTAAGAGGCATTATTAAGAATAAAAAAGATTTCATATTCTTAAAAATTTAATTTAGAAATAAATTATTAAAATTAATTCAGAGTCTATAAGATTCTGTACAACCATATTTATTTAGCCTTTCCTATCACTATTTCCAATATATCATTTATTTTCTCTTTTAGTTTGTTCAGGAGAGAAACAAACCATGGAATTTAATACAAGGAATTATCAGCACGGAATTTAATACAAGTTGGAAGGATGTCAGCTGATATGGAGAAAGCTCTCTTTCTCTATCAATCTCTCTCTCATTAAACAATTCTAGATCCTCCCCAATAGAGGGAAGAGATAGTGTGATAATTTTGCAAATGTTCTTATACCCAATCTGCCAGACTCTGATTAATCAAACCAAACAAACGTTATTATTCTGAAGTTAAAGTATTAAAATAGCTTCTTTATACATATTTATTCAGGAAAGATTCTCAAATTTATTAGACATAGTACAATACCTGCATAAATATTTTGTACTAAAACTGTAAAGCCGGATATTCTAATTTTATTGATTCATATTACTACTTTTTTATTATGTTTAATTTAAAAAGTAGTACCTTCTTTAATTTACATGAATGAATAAACAGAGCTATAAATTTATAATTGATATGTAAGTTTTAGATAGGCACCTTTCTATAACTATGCCAGTAAGTATGAAGTATATTTTACTATTTGCATATAAGGTTAATTCTGGAACAAGGACAGGAGATAATTGGCAGGAAGATGGAATAAGGAAAACATTAACCTGGAAAAAAAAATCCCTTTCATTTGACCCTAATAACCCATCCAGAAGCCATCTGTTTTTCTAGATTCTTTCACTGTTAATTATCAAACAGTCAGTTTATATCTGCTACCTATATTTCTTCTACATTTAATCTCCACTTCAGTATGACCCTATTCTGATCACTGTACTAAAATTGCACTCTTTCACATCACTAAGAACTTCCTAAGAGCTAAATTCTTATCACTGTCCTCAATTCTTGTTTTTAATCTGAAACTGCTAATAATCCATTTATATCCTGACCTCTGTATCACCTCGGTTTCCATAACTACACTTTTTTTTTTTTGCGGCACGCGGGCCTCTCACTGCCATGGCCTCTCCCGTTGCGGAGCACAGGCTCCGGACATGCAGGCTCAGCGGCCATGGCTCACGGGCCCAGCCACTCCGCGGCATGTGGGATCCTCCCGGACCGGGGCACGAACTCGTGTCCCCTGCATCGGCAGGCGGGCTATCAACCACTGCGCCACCAGGGAAGCCCTACTACACATCTTTTTAACAGACCTCTTAATTTTTTTCAGTACAATCTTTTACCCATGAAGATGGCTTCACTTTCCTATCCCCTTACTGGAAGCAAATTCACTTCCTGAATCTATTTACTTCTCCATACACATTCCCTCCTTTCAGAGAGCACATCTACTCTTAAAGTCACTTATCTTTCAATGGTTTCTATGAATACACTTTGTAAGCTGTAAACTTTTATCAGAACCCAAATAATAGACTGTGGTAGCAGAATCATGGTTTCTCTCAAAGGGCTTCTACTATCATTTCTGTGATAATTCTTAATTCTCTTTCACCCTGTCTAATGTGACCTTTAGACCATATTCTAACTTCTCAGAGTCCCATTTCTCTTGCATATTTCATCATTATATCATATTCAGTTGAGCTCCCCCCAAAATAACAGTCTTCTCTCTTAGGGCCTCAGTTTCTTGCCATAACACTCTTATCCTCCCAGTCACTTAACATACACATACACTTTCAGTTGCTTTTAAAACTTTTCTTCCATGCAACATTATTTTTGAGCGGTCGTTGTTTGCCAGGTACTATTTTAGAAGTTAGGCATATTGTTAAGAAAACAGATTAACTCCCTGCCCTTATAGTGTTTGCATACAAGGGAGGTTAGGAGAAAAGAACTGCATTGAACAATTTAAAAGAATTTAATAACTCCTGAAACATGAGTCAAAAAAATAGATATCAATAACTGGAAACTCTATTTTAATTCTCAAAGTTTAGTATTAACATATGCTTTGATAAAGACATGCTTTAATAAAGATTTTATATTTTACTTATACCAAAAGACAGGCTCCTTTTATTTCCAAGGAAGCACAAGAAGCTATCCTGTAAAATCTAAGGAATAAGCACTCTAATTCCCCATTTTATACATGACTTTCCTAAGAAGCTACAACTAATGAACTGTATATCCAAACAAGAACATGCTGACTCCAAAGTCTAAACAGTCTTTTTGCTACATTAAGTAGTAACTATTTATGAATATGAATTTAGTTTCCCATGAAAGAAGCACTGTGATATGGTATAATGTAAACTAGGTTCAGAGAGATACAGAGGCAAACTAGCTCCTAAACTGTAAACTACCCTTCTTTTGCTGTATTATTCTGCCTGAGAAGAGGGGAAAGTGATGCCTGCTGTTGCAGGTACCATAAAGCTAAAGGAAATGGGGATAAAATAAGGCCTTACTGCAAATGGGTAATTTACTTTATGGGAACTGAAGTATTTTGTCTCTGGCTAGGTATATTCCTTTGTATACCCATATATGTCATGTGTCAGGAATCTAGGCAAGCTTAGCCAGGGTCTATACTGAAGCTAGCAGGCAGGTATGCCAGATTACATAAGGCAGCATGAGAAAATAATGGCCATCAATCTGTTAGAAAGTTTAAGCAAGGTGACACATGGTGAAATAACTGAAGCTATCTAAAACACAAATAGTTAAAACAGAGTTGGTATTTTACTTAATGATGATGCGTAAATGCTATTTATCCTTATTCTATATGACATAGTGTTAAGAAGAGTAATTTAATTCCAAAATCAACTAATCATTTAAAATAATCATGATTTGTCATTTTCTCTGTACTACGTAAATAAATTTTGAAAAACAAAAGATACACAGATTAAAGAGATGACAGTTGCTTATTCTTAGTAAAGGAGAGCAATAAGGTAATTTCTGATTCTAGTATAGGATCTTAAAGGCTTTAATAAAGAAATTATGAGCCACTGATCTCCAAACAATTAAGAACAAAGAAAACACCAGAGACAGGTGTCTAAAGTCGTATTAAGCCCACAGACACCCCAAAACACACCACTTGACGTGGCCCTGCCCAACAGAGGGACAAGATCCAGCTCCGCCCACCAGAACACAGTCCCCGCCACCAGGAAGCCTACACAAGCCACTGGACCAACCTCGCCCACTGGGGGCAGACACCAGAAGCAAGAGGAACTACAACCCTGCAGCCTGACAAAAGGAGACAAAACACAGTAAGTTAGTAAAAAATGAGAAGACAGAGAAATATGTTGCAGACAAAAGAGCAAGATAAAAACCCACAACAAAATGAATGAAGAGGAAATAGGCAATCTACCTGAAAAAGAATTCAGAGTAATGGTAGAAATGATGATCCAAAATCTTGAAAATAGAATGGAGAAAATACAAGAAATATTTAACAAGGATCTAGAAGAACTAAAGAACAAATGAACAGTGATGAACAACACAATAAATGAAATTTAAAATACACTAGAAGGAATCAACAGCAGAACAACCGAGGTGGAAGAAAGGATAAGTGACCTGGAAGATAAAATAGTGGAAATAACTACTGCAGACCAAAATAAAGAAAAAAGAATGAAAAGAATTGAAGACAGTCACAGGGACCTCTGGGACAACATTAACGCACCAACATTTCAATTATAGGGGTCCCAGAGGAAAAAGAGAAAGCATCTGAGAAAATATGTGAAGAGATTATAGTGGAAAACTTCCCTAACATGGGGAAGGAAACAGTCAATCAAGTCCATGAAGCGCAGAGTCCCGGACAGGATAAACCCAAGGAGAAACAAGACGAGACACAATTAACCAAGCTAACAAAAATTAAATACAAAGAAAAAATATTAAAAGCAGCAAGGGAAAAGCAACAAATAACATACAAGGGAATCTCCATAAGGTTATCAGCTGATCTTTCAGCAAAAACGCTGCAGGCAAGAAGCGAGTGGCAGGATATAATTAAAGTGATGAAAGGGAAAAAACTACAACCAAGATTACTCTACCCAACAAGGTTCTCATTCAGATTTGATGGAGAGATCAAAAGCTTTACAGACAAGCAAAAGCTAAGAGAATTCACGAACACCAGACCAGCTTTGCAACAAATGCTAAAAGAACTTCTCGAGGTAGGGAACTCAAGAGAAGAAAAAGACCTACAAAAACAAACCCAAAACAATTAAAAAAATGGTAATAGAAACATACATATTGATAATTACCTTACATGTAAATGCATTAAATGCTCCAATCAAAAGACACTGACTGGATAAATGGATACAAAAACAAGACCCAATATATGTTGTCTACAGCAGATCCACTGCAGACCTAGGGACACATACCGGCTGAAAGTGAGGGGACAGAAAAAGATACTCCATGCAAATGGAAATCAAAAGAAAGATGGAGTAGCATTACTCATATCAGACAAAATAGACTTTAAAATGAAGACTAACAAGAGATAAGGAAGGACACTACATAATGATTATGGGAACAGTCCAAGAAGAAGATATAGCAATTGTAAATATTTATCCACCCAACATAGGAGCACCTCAATACATCAGGCAAACCCTAATGGGCATAAAAAGGGAAATCAACATTAACACAAAAATAGTGGGGGATTTTAACACTCCACTTACACCAATGGATAGATCATCCAGACAGAAAATTAATAAGGAAACACAAGCCTTAATGACACATTGGACCAGATAGACTTAACTGATATTTATAGGACATTCTATCCAAAAGTAGCAGGATTCACTTTCTTCTCAAGTGCACAGAAAACATTCCGCAGGGTAGATCACACCTTGGGTCACAAAGCAAGCCTTGGTAAATTTAAGAAAATTGAAACCATATCAAGCATCTTTTTCAACCACAACACTATGAGATTAGAAATGAATTATAGGATAAAATCTGTAAAAAACACAAATACATGGTGGCTAGACAATACGCTACTAAAGAGCAAAGAGATCACCGAAGAAATCAAAGAGGGCATAAAAAAATACCTAGAGACAAATGACAATGAAAACACGACGACCCAAAACCTATGTGATGCAGCAAAAGCAGTTCTAAGAGGGAAGTTTATAGCAATACAATCCTACCTCAAGAAACAAGAAACATCTCAAATAAACAACCTAACCTTACACCTAAAGCAATTCGGGAAAGAAGAACAAAAAAACCCCAGAGTTAGCAGAAGAAAAGAAATCATAAAGATTAGATCAGAAATAAATGAAGAAAAAATGAAAGAAATGATAGCAAAGATCAATAAAACTAAAACTTGGTTCTTTGAGAAGATAAACAAAATTGATAAACCATTAGCCAGACTCATCAAGAAAAAACGGGAGAAGACTCAAATCAATAGAATTAAAAATGAAAAAGGAGAAGTTACAACTGACACCACAGAAATACAAAGGATCATAAAAGACTACTACAAGCAACTATATGCCAATAAAATGGACAACCTGGAAGAAATGGACAAATTCTTAAAAAACTACAACCTTCCAAGACTGGACCAGGAAGAAATAGAAAATATGAACAGACCAATCACAAATACTGAAATTGAAAATGTGATTAAAAATCTTCCAACAAACAGTCCACGACCAGACGGTTTCACAGGTGAATTCTACCAAACATTTAGAGAAGAGCTAATACGTATCCTTCTCAAACTCTTCCAAAAAATTGCACAGGATGGAACGTGCCCAAACTCATTCTATGAGGCCACCATCACCCTGATACCAACAGCAGACAAAGATATCACAAAAAAAGAAAATTACAAGCCAATATCACTGATGAACATAGATGCAAAAATCCTCAACAAGATACTAGCAAACTGAATCCGGCAACACATTAAAAAAATCATACACCATGATCAAGTGGGATTTATACCAGGGAGGCAAGGATTCTTCAATATATGCAAATCAATCAATGTGATACACCATATTAACAAATTGAAGAATAAAAACCATACGATCATCTCAATAGATGCAGAAAAAGCTTCTGACAAAATTCAACATCCACTTATGATAAAAACTCTCCAGAAAGTGGGCAGAGGGAACCTACCTCAACATAATAAAGGCCATATATGACAAACCCACAGCAAACATTACTGTCAATGGTAAAAAACTGAAAGCATTTCCTCTAAAATCACGAACAAGACAAGAGTGCCCACTCTCTCCACTATTATTCAACATAGTATTGGAAGTCCTAGTCACAGCAATCAGAGAAGAAAAAGTAATAAAAGGAATCCAAATTGGCAAAGAAGTAGTAAAAGTGTCACTGTTTGCAGATGACATGATACTATACATAGAAAATCCTGAAGATGCCACCAAAAAACTACTAGAGCTAATTAATGAATTTAGTAAAGTTGCAGGATACAAAATTAATACACAAAAATCTCTTGTATTCCTATATACTAACAATGAAAGATCAGAAAGAGAAATTAAGGAAACAATCCCATTTACCATTGCAACAAAAAGAATAAAATACCTAGGAATAAACCTACTTAAGGAGGCAGAAGACCTGTACACAGAAAACTATAAGATAATAATGAAAGAAATCAAAGATGACACAGATGGAGACATATATCATGTTCTTAGATTGGAAGAATCAATATTGTGAAAATGACTATACACCGAAAGCAATCTACAGATTCAGTGCAATCCCCATCAAATTACCAATGGGATTTTTCATAGAAAAGAACAAGAAATTTTACAATTTGCACAGAAACACAAAAGACCTCGAATAGCAAAAGCAATCTTGAGGAAAAGAAATGGAGCTGGAGGAATCAGACTCCCTGACTTCAGACTATACTACAAAGCTACAATAATCAAGACAGTATAGTGCTGGCACAAAAACAGAAATATAGATCAATGGTTCAGGATAGAAAGCCCAGAGATAAACCCATGCACCTATGGTCACTTAATCTATGACAAAGAAGGCCAGTATATACAATGGAGTGAAGACAGCCTCTTCAATAAGTGGTGCTGGGAAAACTGGACAGCTACATGTAAAAGAATGAAATTAGAACACTCCCTAACACCATACACAAAAATAAACTCAAAATGGATTAAAGACGTAAATGAAAGGCGAGACACTATAAAACTCTTAGAGGAAAACATAGGCGGAACACTCTTTGACATAAATTGCATCAAGATCTTTTTTGATCCACCTCCTAGAATAATGAGATTAAAAACAAAAATAAAGAAATGGGACCTAATTAAACTTAAAAAGCTTTGCACAGCAAAGGAAAGCATAAACAACATGAAAAGATAACCCTCAGAATGGGAGAATATATTTGCAAACAAATCAACTGACAAAGCATTAATCTCCAAATATACAAACAGCTCATGCAGCTCAATATCAAAAAAACAAACCCAATCAAAAAATGGGTGGAAAACCTAAATAGACATTGCTCCAAAGAAGACATACAGATGGCCAACAAACATAAGAAAAGATGCTCAACATCACTGATTATTTGAGCAATGCAAATGAAAACTACAATGAGGTATCACCTCACACTGGTCAGAATGGCCATTATCAAAAAATCCACAAACAATAAATGCTGGAGAGGTTGTGGAGAAAAGGGAAGCCTCTTGCACTGTTGATGGGAATGTAAATTGATAGAGCCACTATGGAGAACAGTAGGGAGATTCCTTAAAAAACGAAAAACAGAACTACCATATAACCCAGCAATCCCATTACTGGGCATAGACACATGCACCCCCAATGTTCACTGCAGCACTATTTACAAAAGCCAGGACATGGAAGCAACCTGAATGTTCATCAACAGAAGAATGAAATAAAGAAAATGTGGTACATATATACAATGGAATATTACCCAGCCATAAAAAGGAACAAAACTGGGTCATTTGTAGAGACATGGATGGACCTAGAGACTCATACAGAGTGAAGTAAGTCAGAAAGAGAAAAACAAATATCGTATATTAAAGCATATATGTGGAACCTGAAAAAATTGGTTTAGACAATCGTATATACAAAGCAGAAATAGAGACACAGACATAGAGAACAAATGTATGGATACTAAAGGGATAAGGCAGGCTGGGATGAATTGGGAGGCTGGGATTGACATATATACACTATTGATACTATGTATAAAATAGATAACTAATGAGAACCTACTATAATAGCCCAGGGAACTCTATTCAATGTTGTGTGGTACCTAAATGGGAAGGAAATTCAAAAAAGAGGGGATATATGTATTCGTATTGCTGATTCACTTTGCTGTACAGTAGAAACTAACACAATATTATAAAGCAACTATACTCCAATAAAAATTAAAAGAAAACACCAAACACTTTAGGCTGAAGTTGAAAGTTAAGTATAAAGTAAAAATATAAGTGTGAAGTATATGGCTAAATCATAAAAACAGTAATTAAAAGAGAATATATAGTCACCCTTTCTTTAGGTCTTTAAATACTCATTCAATAGAATGATAACCAGAGGATGGAGACAGATATATTCCTTCTTAGAGGAACCAGGAATATTGATCAGATCAGCAATTTTTAAACTTTTTGGTAGTAGACTTTTACAACTTTCACAACTTTAAAAATTACTGAAGATTCCTATTGGGAGATTGGGATGGACATATACACACTACTATATATAAAATAGGTAACTAATAAGGACCTACTGTATATTACAGGGAACTCTACTCAATACTCTGTAATGTGAAAAGAATCTAAAAAAGAGTGGATATATGTACATGTATAACTCATTCACTTTGCTGTACAGCAGAAACACAACATTGTAAATCAAGTATACCCCAATAAAAATTTAAAAATGAAAAGATTCCTAAGAACTTTGTTTATGTGAATTATATAGATATTCATCATATTAAAAATTAAAAGATATTTTAAAACATTTATTAATTAAAAAAATAAACTCATTACATATTTAACATTCCTAATATCATTACATAGTTAACATTCCTAATATCTTAAAATGAAAAAATAACTATACATTTTTTGAAAATTAAGTGAGCACAATGGCATTGTTTTACATGTTTACAAATTTTATTTAATATCTGGCTAACAGAAGACAGACAGATTCTCATAGCATTCAATGTGTTGTGATATGTGTCATTTGGGTTCAAGCATATGAAAAAAATCCAGCCTTATATAATCACAAAAGGGAGAAGTATTTTAAAATAGCCTTTTCAAATAACTGTGAATAGTCATATTTGATACTATGCTAAAAATTCAACAAGTGGTCATTTCTTAAAGATTACTTGCAATATAAAATATGATATCTTATGAAATGAACTTTTGTACTCTATTACATTAAAATCCATTGGTCTACCTTGCATTTTGAATAAATCTTTTACCCATGCATAATTGTAAAAAACCATATACTGATCTTCTGAAAAATACTAATTCAGTGAGTTACACAGAGCTTCTAGATTTTTGTCACATTTCATTATACAATATTTTAAAAAATCATATTAATTTATATCACCACCACTCTTATTCAGAAAAGTCCCTAAGTAATGGGAAACTATCAAGCTGAAGGCAGCAAATATAAGTTTTCAAAATTCCAATATTCACTTGAAAACTCAAATTTTATCATTAGCAACAAATACTCTCAGTTTTCCCTTGAATTGATAGGCTCACTTATGTCATACATTTTCAAGAAAAATGTCAGCCAGCCAGTATCCCAGTCTGAATGTTGTTAATTTAAAATGTTGTTTCACGAAAAAATAAGTAGTTCAACTCATACCTCAAACAAAAGTACAAGTGCTATTTCTCAAACCTAACATCATACAGCAGCAGAAGTGATTTATGAATTCTTCACATTTGTCACATAGAATATTAAGAAGATGTGTAATCCAGGATGGAGATTAAATAAAATTAGTAATTTTAATGCTTCATTGAGGACATTTTAAGTGAAACGGCTTTTTTTTTAAGAAAAAAAACAGCAAGAGCCCGGCAGAGAGGAATCCAATTACTAGTAAGGTTTGGTGCCACTTCCTTGATTCATCTAAAGGCGTCAGCAGTTTTATCCTCTGCTTTTTGAACTACAACTGCAAATGTCAACGCAGTGAAAAAAAGGCAAATAACATCTTAAAATTAGTATAAAAATAGTTTTGACCTACTGCACCTCCTTGAAAGAGTCTCAGGACCTAGGAGTCCTCAGAACACACTTTAAAACTCACTGGATTACATATGGAAACAACCTAAATGTCAACAGATGAATGGATAAAGAAGATGCGGTACATATACACAATGAAATACTGCTCAGCCATAAAAAAGAAAGAAACAATGCCATATGCAGCAACATGGATAGACCTAGAGATTACCATACTAAGTAAGTAAGTCAGACAGACAAAGACAAATACCATATGATATCATGATATGTGGAATCTAAAATATTACACAAATGAACCTATCCAGGAAACAGAAACAAAATCAGGGACACAGAATAGACTGGTGGTTGCCAAGGGGGTGGGGGGTAGGAGAGGGTAGGAGTGGGAGTTTGGGATTAGCAGATGCAAATTGGTATATACAGAATGGATAAACAACAAGGTCTTACTGTACAGTACAGGGAACTATATTCAATATCCTGTGATAAACCATAATGGAAAGGAGTATGAAAAAGAATGTGTGTGTGTGTATATATATATATATATATAAACACATAACTGAATCACTTTGCTATACAGCAGAAATTAATACAACACTGTAAATCAACTACACTTGAATAAAATAAATTAAAAAAAAGACTCACTGGATTAGATAACTTTCTTATACAATGTTTCCTAATTTCATAAAGTATATTTTAAATTATACTATAAATAGTTAGAATATATTTTGCTACTTGATTTCTTTTATATTAAAATATACATATTACTTAGAAATAATAATATTTAAATACATTTTACCTTGGTATTCTAAGCAAGTTTTAATTAATCACATAACAAGACTTGATATTAAATATTATTATAGTGTTCAATATTCAGAAGCTAAAGCAACGGTTTTATAATTTCACTGAAAATGTTCAACTCAAAAAAAGAAAGCCTTAATACATTAAGTAATCAAGAGTTAATCTATTGAGAGCATTACTAACTGTGTAGCAGTGTATTTGTAATATTTACAATCTAGTCAAAGAGATGAGTTTAATGACAATTGGATGGTTTAAAATCTAAGTTGTAGGAATTTCAGAGAACAGAAAGAATACTGCAGGTCAGAATAGTTGGTAATGAATTCATGAAAAGACAGAAACCAAGGGAGGACGTAAAGGACAAGAAATTAGAGAAGAAAGAAGACATTTCAGAATCAAGGACCAACAGGAATAAAGCTAAGGGGGTGGCATTTTTAAAAGTGGGGAAAGCAAGAGGGAGGGTAACCAGATTGACTGATATGATCATGTTAGAGAACAATGAGAGATTAGGCTGAATCGGTAGAATTAGGGCATAGAAAAGTTGGCTTCAGAAGCCAAATAGAATAAGGCAGATGGTAGTGTAGTTACAGTTTTCTCATGATAGAACATTGAAAAGGCTATACTTTTAGCAAGATTAACCTGGACATGAGATTATAGGAGAAAAAGACTTGCAAAAAGATCATTCAGGAGTCAGGTATTTTCAGTATTGGAAGAAGGGGTTGGTAAGAGTGAACAAAGCTTGGGGCAATGGGAATGCAAAGAAGAGAATCCAAGAGATAAGACTTAGTGAACTTTGCATTAGTAGCAGGTTAGGTAAAGGAAGAGTAAGGAGTAAGTCAAAGATGATTGGAAGTTATTTAGGGTTACAAACATGAGAGGTAATAATATTATATGCTAGGCACCATGAGACATATAAAACATTAATTGTCCCACAAGTTTCATGTGTATCTATTTTATAGACAGGGAAACTTAAGTTCAGAGTGACTAATTTGTTTTGCTAATAAGTGTTTTAGGCAGCCCTGACATATAGGCTTATTTGACTTTAGAGATAAGAGGTTATCACAGTGTTGAAAAGTCTACAGCCTACAGTCATCTGCCTGGGCAAATAGCTTTACCATTTACAAGCTGCAGAGTTCTGACAAGTTGCTTAATCTTTCCGTGCTTCAGTTTTCTCACCTCTGAAATGCAGATGATTAACGAACTCACAGAGCTGTAATGAGGATTAAGTGAGACAATGCATGTAGAGCACTGTTAATAGTGCCTAGAAAATAGTAAGGCCTCACCATCACCCTGATACCCAAACCAGACAAAGATACTACAAAAAAAGAAAATTACAGACCAGTATCACTGATGAATACAGATGCAAAAATCCTCAACAAAATACTAGCAAACAGAATCCGGCAACACATTAAAAGGATCATACACCATGATCAAGTGGGATTTATCCCAGGGATGCAAGGATTCTTCAGTATATGCAAATCAATCAATGTGATACACCATATTAACGAACTGAACAAGAAAAACCATATGATCATCTCAATAGATGCAGAAAAAACTTTTGACAAAATTCAACACCCATTTATGATAAAAATTCTCCAGAGAGTGGGCATAGAGGGAACCTACCTCAACATAATAAAGGCCATATACGACAAACCCACAGCAAACATCATTCTCAATGGTGAAAAACTGAAAGCATTTCCTCTAAGATCAGGAACAAGATAAGGATGTCCACTCTCACCACTATTATTCAACATAGTTTTAGAAGTCCTAGTGATGGCAATCAGAGAAGAAAAAGAAATAAAAGGAATACAAATTGGAAAAGAAGAAGTAAAACTGTCACTGTTTGCAGATTACATGATACTATGCATAGAGAATCCTGAAAATGCCACCAGAAAACTACTAGAGCTAATCAATGAATTTGGTAAAGTTGCAGGATACAAAATTAATGCACAGAAATCTCTTGCATTCGTATACACTAATGATGAAAAATCTGAAAGAGAAATTACGGAAACACTCCCATTTACCATTACAACAAAAAGAATAAAATACCTAGAAATAAACCTACCTAGGGAGACAAAAGACCTGTATGCAGAAAACTATAAGACACTGATGAAAGAAATTTAAGATGATACCAACAGATGGAGAGATATACCATGTTCTTGGATTGAAAGAATCAACATTGTGAAGATAACTATACTTCCCAAAGCAATCTACAGATTCAATGCAATCCCTATCAAATTACCAATGGCATTTTTTACAGAACTAGAACAAAAAATCTTAAAATTTGTATGGAGACACAAAAGACCCCGAATAGCCAAAGCAGTCTTGAGGGAAAAAAACGGAGCTGGAGGAATGAGACTCTCTGACTTCAGACTATACTACAAAGCTACAGTAATCAAGACAATATGGTTCTGGCACAAAAACAGAAACATAGATCAATGGAACAAGATAGAAAGCCCAGAGATAAACCCACACACCTATGGTCAACTAATCTATGACAAAGGAGGCAAGGATATACAATGGAGAAAAGACAGTTTCTTCAATAAGTGGTGCTGGGAAAAGTGGACAGCTACATACAAAAGAATGAAATTAGAACACTCCCTAACACCATACACAAAAATAAACTCAAAATGGATTAGTGACCTAAATGTAAGACCAGACACTATAAAACTCTTAGAGGAAAACATAAGAAGAACACTCTTTGACACAAATCACAGCAAGTTCTTTATTGATCCACCTCCTAGAGTAATGGAAATAAAAACAAAACAAACAAAAAAGAAAATAGCAAGGCCTCAATGTGTTTGCCATTATTTTATTAGTACAATATGTTAGTGTCATTAACATAGGGAAGACCCAGTTTTGGAAGAAAAAGTATAACAATATGAGTTGGAGGCGGCTTCTAAGTGGGTATTCTACAAGAAATGAAAATAAAAGATAAATGCAAAAAGGAGAGGTTATAGAAATACCTGTTTTTAAGTCAAAAAATACCTATTTTAGGGGATTCCCTGGTGGCGCAGTGGCTGAGAGTCCGCCTGCCGATGCAGGGGACGCGGGTTTGTGCCCCGGTCCAGGAGGATCCCACGTGCCGCGAAGCCGCTGGGCCTGTGAACCGTGGCCGCTGGGCCTGCGCGTCTGGAGCCTGTGCTCCGCAGCGGGAGAGGCCACAACGGTGAGAGGCCCGCGTATTGCAAAAAAAAAAAAAGAGAGAAATACCTATTTTATTTTCAAGAGGTTACAAAAATAACTACTTGATAGTCATAGGCCTGGAAAACGTAAATTATTTATGGAATTTTTGTCATTCACAAATCCTGATCATAAAGATATTTCCTGTGCCATGATTTTATGATATTTCTACTTACTTTGTGTAAGATACTATGCTAGATGCTAGAAGTATTAAGAAGGTCCTTTAAAAAAGCTGTACTTTAGGTAGGCAAAGAGAAGATACACAAAATTATAAAATACAATGACATAGTGTATACCAAACAAGTAATACAAACAAACAAAAAAGAATCATAGAAGTTCAAAAAAGACTAAAGTTCCTATGGGTTGTGACAGGCTAAGAAGATAGATAAAGTGTGCCGAGGACCTTGAAGGAAGGCTAAAATTTAGGTAAGAAAGAGAAAGCTGAGAGGAGTGGGATACTCCTGGCAGAAAGAGCACAATGAACATGGCAGACAACACACATGGCATGATTCAGGGATACCAAAAAGAGCAGCTTATTTTGAATGACAAATTTGTATAAAAAGAAATAGAGAAAGGACTGAAAAGTTTTTTGTCAAGTTCTAAAGTGCTCAGGATATTGGTTGAAGAATTATATTTCACTGCATAAGCAAAGAAGTGTTTCTTTGTCTCCTAGCATCAGACTTCCATAACTGAATAATCTACTTCTAAAGACTAAATTTGTTTTGGAATTACTTTTCTATCCTTTGCTTCTTTCATCTTATAAGCTAGCAAACACCATGTAATTAGGAAGAATCTTCACATATTTGCTGCCACTAATGCTTTCTTGTTGAAGAGATTTTTTTTAAGTTTCTTAGTATTTTCAGTTCCAAGGAAATGGTTTGCTTTTAGAAAAGTTTTTTCCAGTAACTGAACCCCATTAAAAGAAGAAAACTCAAATCTGATCATGAATAGGTAAGGTAAACACATTAGTTTTTCAACTTAAATTGCCTAGGGCACAATTCCCTGCAATTTTTTGAGTTGATAAGTACTTTTCTAGAATTGAAATGTTGTAAATTAAAAACTACACTATTATAAAAAGTTCATACTATGAAACATACTGAGGATCAAATTGTATTTACAGTAAAAATAATATGTGAACTAACCTCACTACTGAAACCTTTGGTCTAATTTAGGCATAATAAAAAATCATACTTAATAATTTATGCATATTCAATTCTACAAAGTTTAATTCACTATAATACCACATAACATGCACACATGTATGCATATATTTTCTAAAGATCAGGTTTTTTCTTTCCTTTCTCTAACTTGTTATCAATTGCTTTACAGTAATACTTACCCTAATATTCTATTCATTCCATGTCTAGCAGCATAGTGTAATGGCGTATTGTGCTGGTAGGGCTCCCCGTAAGATGTATTTGGATCAAGGGATTCTTTTAGTTGAGGGTTGTTTTCATATATTTGGCAGGCCAGGTTTTCATCACCATTGATGAGTGCTTTACGGAATTTGGTGGTTGTATTTCCCATGTTTTGTTTTGCTTTTTTCTGATAGGTAGTGGCACTTTTTCCTTCCCCCTTCAGCCACTTCTTGAATGCTTCTACAACATGTTTCACATTCTAATGGAGGAAAAAATTATTAAATTAGATTGTGAAAAACTAATTATGAAGCAGTATCCCAAATAAACAGTATCATAATTAGGAACACTAATAAAATCTAGGAAGCATATGTAAGGGAACAAATTATACTAAATTTACCAAATTTATCTTAATAGGCAAAAAGTCTCAAACTTTTAATGTTACCCCAATTAACTTGTTAAACTATAACATTTTTCCACACAGAAACTGTTAAGGTTTCACAGGCTGCACTTTATACTATAAAAGTTACCTACATATATGTACTTTTCAATTTTCTCCTTCACATAGGCAGGAAATGAGCTTGATTAAATCTATGGATGAATACACTTAAATCCCTGTATAAATTATATATAAATCTGACTCAGCCAATTTGTAGGATAGTGAAAAATGTAGGAAATCTTCCTCATATAAGAACTCCAGAGAAGCAAGAAGAATTACAATCCTGCAGCCTATGGGAAAAAAAGCACATTCACAGAAAGATAGACAAAATGAAAAGGCAGAGGGCTATGTACCAGATGAAAGAACAAGATAAAACCCCACAAAAACAACTAAATGAAGTGGAGACAGGCAACCTTCCAGAAAAAGAATTCAGAATAATGATAGTGAAGGTCATCCAGGACCACAGAAAAAGAATGGAGGCAAAGACCGAGAAGATGCAAGAAATGTTTAACAAAGACCTAGAAGAATTAAGGAACAGAGAAACAGAGATGAATAATACAATAACTATGAAAACTACACTACAAGGAATCAATAGCAGAATAACTGAGGCAGAACAATGGATAAGTGACCTGGAAGACAGAATGGTGGAATTCACTGCTGCAGACAAGAATGAAGAAAAAATGAAAAGAAAGGAAGACAGCCTAACAGACCTATGGGACAACATTAAATGCAGTAACATTCGCATTATAGGGCTACCAGAAGGAGAAGAGAGAGAGAAAGGACCAGAGAAAATATTTGGAGAGATTATAGTCAAAAACTTCCCTAATATGGGAAAGGAAATAGCCACCCAAGTCCAGGAAGTGCAGAGAGTTCCATACAGGATAAACCCAAGGAGAAACACGCCGAGACACACAGTAATCAAACTGGCAAAAATTAAAGACAAAGAAAGATTATTAAAAGCAGCAAGGGAAAAATGACAAATAACATACAAGGGAACTCCCATAAGATTAACAGCTGATTTCTCAGTAGAAACTCTACAAGCCAGAAGGGAGTGGCATGATACACTTAAAGTGATGAAAGGGAAGAACCTACAACAAAGATTACTCTACCTGGCAAGGATCTCATTCAGATGTGATGGAGAAATCAAAAGCTTTACAGGCAAGCAAAAGCTAACAGAATTCAGCCCCACCAAACCAGCTCTACA
Organism: Tursiops truncatus; assembly: GCF_011762595.2. Classification (NCBI taxonomy): domain Eukaryota; kingdom Metazoa; phylum Chordata; class Mammalia; order Artiodactyla; family Delphinidae; genus Tursiops; species Tursiops truncatus. Next base: position 49,990,180 of record NC_047042.1, read on the forward strand.
ACAAATGCTAAAGGAATTTCTCTAAGTGGGAAACACAAGAGAAGAAAAGGAACTACAAAAACAAACCCAAAACAATTAAGAAAATGGTCATAGGAACATACATATCAATATTTACCTTAAACGTGAATGGATTAAATGCTCCAACCAAAAGACACAGGCTTGCTGAATGGATATAAAAACAAGACGCATTTATATGCTGTCTACAAGAGATCCACTTCAGACATAGGGACACATTCAGACTGAAAGTGAGGGGATGGAAAAAGATATTCCATGCAAATGGAAATCAAAAGAAAGCTGGAGTACCTATACTCATATCAGATAAAATAGACTTTAAAATAAAGAATGTTACAAGAGATAAGGAAGGACACTACATAATTATCAGGGGATCAATCCAAGAAGAAGATATAACAATTATAAATATAGATGCACCCAACATAGAAGCACCTCAATACGTAAGGCAACTGCTAACAGCTCTAAAAGACGAAATCGACAGTAACATGATAACAGTGGGGAAGTTTAACACCTCACTTACACCAATGGACAGATCATTGAAAATGAAAATAAATAAGGAAACACAAGCTTTAAATGACACAATAGACCAGATAGATTTAACTGATATTTATAGGACATTCCATCCAAAAACAGCAGATTACACTTTCTTCTCAAGTGCGCATGGATCATTCTCCAGGATACATCACAACTGGGGCCACAAATCAAGCCTCAGTAAATTTAAGAAACTTGAAATCATATCAAGCATCTTTTCTGACCACAACGCTATGAGATCAGAAATGAATTACAGGGAAGAAAACGTAAAAAACGTAAACGCATGGAGGCTAAGCAATATATTACTAAATAACCAAGAGATCACTGAAGAAATCAAAGAGTAAATCAAAAAATACCTAGAGGCAAATGACAATGAAAACACGATGATCCAAAACCTATAGGATGCAGCAAAAGCAGTTCTAAGAGGGAAGTCTATAACTATACAAGCCTACCTCAAGAAACAAGTAATATCTCAAATAAACAACCTAACTTTACACCTAAAGGAACTAGATAAAGAAGAACAAACAAAACCCAAAGTTAGCAGAAGGAAAGAAATCATAAAGATCAGAGCAGAAATAAATGAAACAGAAACAAAGAAAACAATAGCAAAGATCAATAAAACTGAAAGCTGGTGCTTTGAAAAGATAAACAAAATTGATAAACCATTAGCCAGACTCATCAAGAAAAAGAGGGAGAGGACTGAAGTCAATAAAATTAGAAATGAAAAAGGAGAAGTTACAACAGACACTGCAGAAATACAAAGCATCCTAAAGACTACCACAAGCAACTCTATGCCAATAAAATGGACAACCTGGAAGAAATGGACAAATTTTTACAAAGGTATAACCTTCCAAGACTGAACCAGAAAGAAACAGAAAATATGAAGAGACCAATCACAAGTAATGAAATTGAAACTGTGATTAAAAATCTTGCAGCAAACAAAAGTACAGGACCAGACAGCTTCACAGGTGAATTCTATCAAACATTTAGAGAAGAGCTAACACCCATCCTTCTCAAACTCTTCCAAAAAACTGCAGAGGAAGGAACACTCCCAAACTCATTCTATGAGGCCACCATCACCTTGATACCAAAACCAGACAAAGATACTACAAAAAAAGAATTACAGACCAATGTCACTGACGAATATAGATGCAAAAATGCTCAAGAAAATACTAGCAAACAGAATCCAACAACACGTTAAAAGGATCATACACCATGATCAAGTGGGATTTATCCCAGGGATGCAAGGATTCTTCAATATATGCAAATCAATCAATGAGATAAAACATATTAACAAATTGAAGAATAAAACCATATGATCATCTCAATAGACGTAGAAAAAGCTTTTGACAAAATTCTACACCAGTTGATGGTAAAAACTCTCCAGACAGTGGGCATAGAGGGAAACTACCTCAACATAATAAAGGCCATATATGACAAACCCACAGCAAACATCATTCTCAATGGTGAAAAACTGAAAGCATTTCCTCTAAGATCAGGAACAAGACAAAGATGTCTACTTTTGCCACTATTATTCAACATAGTTTTGGAAGTCCTAGCCACAGCAATCAGAAAAGAAAAGAAATAAAAGGAATACAAATTGGAAAAGAAGAAGTAAAACTGTCACTGTTTGCAGATGACATGATACTATACATAGAGAGTCCTGAAAATGCCACCAGTAAACTACTAGAGCTAATCAATGAATTTGGTAAAGTTGCAGGATACAAAATTAATGCACAGAAATCTCTTGCATTCGTATACACTAATGATGAAAAATCTGAAAGAGAAATTAAGGAAACACTCCCGTTTACCATTGCAACAAAAAGAATAAAATACCTAGGAATAAACCTACCTAGGGAGGCAAAAGACCTGTATGCAGAAAACTATAAAACACTGATGAAAGAAATTAAAGATGATACCAACAGATGGAGATATATACCACGTTCTTGGATTGGAAGAATTAATATTGTGAAAATGACTATACTACCCAAAGTAATCTAGAGGTTCAATGAAATCCCTATCAAATTACCAATGGCATTTTTTACAGAACTAGAACTAAAAACCTTAAAATTTGTATGGAGACATAAAAGACCCTGAACAGCCAAAACAGTCTTGAGGGAAAAGAACGCAGCTGGAGGAATCAGATTCCCTGACTTCAGAGTATACTATAAAGCTACAGTAATCAAGACAATATGGTACTGGTACAAAAACAGAAACATAGATCAATGGAACAAGATAGAAAGCCCAGAGATAAACCCATGCACCTATGGTCAACTAATTTATGACAAAGGAGGCAAGGATATACAATGGAGAAAGGACAGTCTCTTCAATAAGTGGTGCTGGGAAAACTGGACAGCTACATATAAAAGAATGAAATTAGAACACTCCCTAACACCGTACACAAAAATAAACTCAAAATGGATTCGAGACCTAAACGTAAGACCAGACACTATAAAACTCTTAGAGGAAAACATAGGAAGAACACTGTTTGATGTAAATCAGAGCAAGATCTTTTTTGATCCACCTTGTAGAGTAATGGAAATAAAAACAAAAATAAACAAATGGGGCCTAATGAAACTTCAAGGCTTTTGCACAGCAAAGGAAACCATAAACAAGACGAAAAGACAACCCTCAGAATGGGAGAATATATTTGCAAACGAATCATTCAACAAAGGATTAATCTCCAAAATATATAAACAGCTCATGCAGCTCAATATTAAAAAAACAAGCAACCCAATCCAAAAATGGGCAGAAGACCTAAATAGACATTTCTCCAAAGAAGATATACACATGGCCAAGAAGCACATGAAAAGCTGCTCAACATCACTAATTATTAGAGAAATGCAAATCAAAACCACAATGAGGTATCACCTCACACCAGTTAGAATGGGCATCATCAGAAAATCTACAAACAACAAATGCTGGAGAGGGTGTGGAGAAAAGGGAACCCTCTTGCACTGTTGGTGGGAATGTATATTGATACAGCCACTATGGAGAACAGTATGGATGTTCCTTAAAAAACTAAAAATAGAATTACCATACGATCCAGCAATCCTACTACTGGGCATATACCCAGAGAAAACTGTAATTCAAAAAGACACATGCACCCCAATGTTCATTGCAGCACTATTTACAATAGCCAGGTCATGGAAGCAACCTAAATGCCCATCGAAAGACGAATGGTTAAAGATGTGGTACATATATATAATGGAATATTACTCAGCCATATAAAGGAATGAAATTGGGTCATTTGTTGAGACGTGGATGGATTTAGAGTGTCTTACAGAGTGAAGTAAGTCAGAAAGAGAAAAACAAATATCATATATTAACACATATATGTGGAACCTAGAAAAATGGTACAGATGAACTGGTTTGCAGGGCAGAAATTGAGACACAGATACAGAGAACAAACATATGGACACCAAGAGGGGAAAGCAGCAGGGGGGTGGGGGTGGTGGTCTGATGAATTGGGCGATTGGGATTGTCATGTATACACTGATGTGTATAAAACTGATGACTAATAAGAACCTGCTGTATAAAAAAATAAATAAATTTAAATTTAAAAATTAAAAAAAAGGAACTCCAGAATGTGTTAAATTACAGTAAAGGAAAAGTGAAACTTCTCAGTACTTACTTATAAGAGCCTCAGAGAAAAGATTTTTAAAATGTAAATATATAGTAGGACTACAAAACTCACAGCAAACGAATACAAGTGATTATAACTAATTATACACAGAACTATGGAAACAGTGATTATTCTACCACAATACTATTAAACTTATTTCCTTCTACTGTAAGTAATTCAAAACAAGGTTGAAAACATGCAATGTTTATGCCTACTATGTTTGGAAAGAGGTTATCATAAAGATCATACGGGTATTTACTAACTGAAGCAATGTGAGGTCGGTGGGGGAAGAAGGACATGGAAACAATCATTGAACTTGGGAGTCTGAAATCTCGTATTTACCTACACTAGCTGTGTAATTGTAATTACCCTCCAAAAGCCTCAGGTTCCTATGTGTACAGTAAAAGAAAACAAACATTTCTTAAGGACGACAGTAAGGATTATTAAGAAACTTTAAGTAGCTACCACAGCCCTTGGCTAATGTGCTTAATAAATGCTAGTTTTGTTCCATTTCAATAAATGTTTCTGAATCTACTCTTGAACCATTATCAAAATTAATGACAATGGAAACAGCTTATGCAAAGGCAGGTATGAAATAAAAGGCTTATTCAATTGGTGAGTATGGTGGAGTTTAGGGTCTCTTGGGCTGTACTAACAGGAGATAAAACTGAAGATAGGTTGGGGTCAGACTAAGAAATGTATACTTTAAGTTGTAAAGAACAGATAATTAAAGCCTTTTATGCAGGGCAGTTATATGCTTTAGAATATTAGCTATTGTGACACTGTAGAAGATAGACTAGAGGCAGAAACACTTAGAGGCAGAATACAAAAGTCTATCACGTTACCCAATTAACTCGCTGGCAGGCTAGACATTAAAACATAGCTTTAAAAAAAAAAGTTGAAAATAATATGTACTTGTTCAACACAAGTGTTGCACAGGGTTGCAACAGTTTCAACAGAATACAATTTAAAGGACCAAAAAACAGATGAGCTGTTTTTGAAGCTTCCTATAAAACGGAAGCTCTCAACCTTGGCTGTACATTTAATAACCTGGAAAACTTCAAAGAATCCCATTGTCCAGGCTATAACTCAGACCAATGAAATAAGAATCTCTTAGGGGGTGGTCACAAGCACTGGTATTTAAGCTCTTTGGGTGATTTCAATGTGCATACACCACCGTTTAAAAAGCTCCTGGATCCCTCTAGCTAAATGGTCACATCAGAGTATGGAGATGAAGGTGAGCAGGCAAGGTAAGACATGTGCTAAGCCTGTTTTAGAGATAGGCGTTAACTACCTACTTAAGACACACACATTTTCTGGTTCATATCTATACTTAATGAGGTCATTACTTGGGTCTTTTAAGGGTTCTTTGTTATTGATTTCTCACTTTAAATATGCAAATACAATGCATAGTAGAGACTTTTGACAATATGGATAAAGAAAAAGGACAAAGAACTCATAGTCTATTTACTAACCACTGGTAGCATTTGATAAGTACTCATCCTATTTATAACATATGTAAATATGTTTGTATACATATGTACAGTATAAATATTTATATACATAAATTAGATCATACTACATAATTATAAATTTTTTATTTAATTTTTCAGAGGGCTGCTGAATCTTTAAACTACTACTCCTTTATCATCTCGAATATTGAATGAGGAGCAAATCCCTTCTACACTCTATGCTTATCACAATATACTACAACCACTTTGGGGATCTTCTTAGCAACAGCCTAGATTTTATTTTTTACTTTTGTTTTTCATAGAACCTAGGAGCCTTGTGTTTATTCTCAGTGAAATCATCTGTACTTTTGTTGCACTGCCTTAAGCATTTTACGGGTTTATTATTCTTAATGAGAACTCTAGTTTATTATATTAATATATTTTAATCTATAACCAAATATAAAGGATATCATGTGGGTTCTAAAGGGTCTTTCCTAAGGACTTGGATACTTTCACTTGTTTTGGTCTTATCTTTCATCTCTGATAGAATGTAGCTCAAATTATGAACATTGTTAGAGTATTGGATTAGATTGATAACATGCTTTCCTTGATTTACATTAATCCTTTAGTGAAATGTTCTGTAAGAAAATAATTTCTACCCAAGATGTGAAAAAAGAAACATCTAAGAAGGCAATAATATCTTGGGGTGGTTACTTATAATATTAAGATACTTAAAAAATCAATAAAACTCTAAATGCGCATTAAATATGACTGTCACATGTTGAAAAGCATAATGGTATCTAGAAACTTTTTTGTGGCTCTCAGTTATTTTCAAGTCTGTTTCATTTTTAAAATATGAGTGTAATAGTCCTGAAAGGTACCAGGAAAGGCATTAAAACATTCACAGCTCCATTCCCTCTCAGATTTATTCTCACAAGTCTTGCCTAGAATTTGCCAGATGTGTCCTTTCACTTTTTCATAGCCACAGCTAGCACAGCCTGAAGTGACTGTTCCCTCTTTGTTTGAATCAAACACTTCAAACTCCAAGATAAATCTATGTATAGAGCTTTATGAAGCAAATGACAGACTATTAAAGAGGCAAAAATAATTCATTATTCTGGGTTTCTAAAATCTAGGCAAAGTCTCAACATCTTTGACTAGCAAAGCACAGCACTTGATAAGTATTTAATGAAAAAGTAAGAAAAATGTAACTTGTCAACAGACTCCAGAAAACTTTCCCTAATTTCCTGAATAACTTTTAATGTGAAGGGCTCTATAATTTTTACTTTAAATCTTTGTCTCTCAACCTGTCCATTCATAGGTTAATAATCTACATCAAAAACGCAAGTGCACTTAAATTAATAAACTACTCCCAGGAATCTTTCATAGAAGATGAAGTTCTTCAGAAATAAATAACCAAATCCTAATGTAATTTATCATTTTCCACAAAAGTAAATTACTTTTAAAGTCATTATTATGGACTGAAGGTTGATCTCAACAAAATTATTGGCTCCCACTCTTTGTTTAACTGGTATTAAAGATAGCCTTTAGAAATATGATGTCAAACTGGTGAGTCTACTGAGGAATCTTAAATCTACTTGTAAAGTTACTTACTGTAGCAGCTGGTCTCTATGCACCTCTGCTCCCCTAACATATGCCCCTTGATGTTAACCCTATTACTATAAAAAATTTAAAAATTTTAAGCCATATTATAGTTTATTATAAACAAAAACCTCTCTTTGAGTGCAAACATGAATTAACACAATTGGAGGTATAGTTTAAATGTCACATATACTATTGAAGTGTTAGCTTATATCCACAAAAAAAAATAAAACAAAGAATAACAAAAACAATTTAAACTTATTGTAACAAGAAAACTGAAATGTTATAAAAGTATTGATTTTTCATTAATTATAATGCATAGAATCATAGAAACAGAAACAACATTTAAATCATCCCAGCCTATCTTTCCAAATTTAATACTAAAAGATTTTGAACATTCATGGCTTGTTGTTTGCCTTCATCATTATATTTTGGGAAATCTACTTTATTCCTCTTGTTGAAGTTTAATGCTTCAGTAGGACTGAAATTTATATTACTGAATGTACACTCAGTTCACAGCACCTCTAAACAATGTATGGTTTAGTGCAGGTGTCAGCAAACTTTTTCTGTAAAAGGCCAGATAGGAAATATTAAAATATTTACTTAGTGAATCATTTGTCTTCAATGAGCCATATGATCTCTGTCATAACTACTCAACTCTGCTGCTGCAGCTTGAACGCTATAGGCAACATGTAATAGTAGAATGGGTGTGGTTGTGTTCTAATAAATTTTGTTTACAAAAATAAGACCTAGGATTGAGCCGACGGGATGTAGTTCGCCAACCCCTGATTTGGTGGAAGGAACACAGTGTAGTAGAACAATCTGGGCTGGAATCCCACATCTACTACTCCTTAGTGCTAACACAAATCATTTAACCTCTCTGTACCTCAATTTTTTCATCTGTAAAAAAGGGATAAGGCCACCTACCTTGCAGAATTGTCATGATTATCTAGGTAAAGTATGTAATACAGTGCATAGCAGGTACTCAATAAACTTTATCTCCCTTCTCCTATCAGGATCTGCAAGCCATTGGAAAAGAGTTAGTCGCTGCCTTTAAAGAACTCAATACTCATTCTTTTCAAAGGACAGTGACACCTTAAGAAAAATGTCACCAACTCCATGTTCTACACCAGGAAAATATATAACTGGTAGTCTAGACTTCATCATTTATTAGGTGTCTGACCTCTGGCAAGTTAAAAACTATATATTTTTTCAACAGTCTTCTGAACCAAAGTTAATTCCACTTTCGCTATTTTTCTAGGTCACTACCATTATTAACAAAGGTCTCTTCAATGTAATTGCCCTTATAAATATTAAGTGAAAGGGACATAGAATTGAGTACAAAGCCGGAGCAGGAGACAGAATCTCACACTGGAGGTATATGGAAAACACACACACACACACACACACACACACACACACACACACACACACACACTCTCACACACACACCCCTATCTAAGGCAAGGAGCAAGAGGTCTTAGTCCAAAATGTTGCTAAAAATGAAGTATGGTTAAGAGATTTGGGGATTAGCTTGCCTAATTGCATATTAAATTGAAGTCAAGTGTGGCTTTAATCTTGGTGGCTTCCTGCAAGAAGTTCATGAACATCCATATTCTACAGGAAAATTTATGAGTATTAGAGAATACTACAAAAATGATCTGAGCTAAGAAAAGTCTTTTAACAAAGAAAGGAAATTCCCTGTAATATGCATTCCAGAAATAAAATTCACTTTGCTGTTTTTACAATACCTTAATATGGCAGTATTCAAAATAAAATGGCTACACAAACACAAAAATATAATCATGACAATACTAGAAAACTCATTGTGGCAGTTTGGCTGCCTGAGGTTTCTGAGCCACCAAGGAAACAGATAATCCAACAAATTCTGGCTGCTATTGGATACCTTTTATATCTATATAGCTTTCACAGTGTGGAAAAGGATGCTGCAGTTAGTAAAGAAAGAAATAAAATAGCTGCAAAGGGCAGCAACTGACTGCCTCTTTTTGCCAAACTAGCAGATGAACACTGAAAATAGCTAGCATGAGGTCCACAAGTGGAAAACAGTCCAAACATGGGATGCAACCACCGTATGAAACATCACTCTTAATTTTCTATTTCCTATTAAAACATAATTATCTGCAATGATCATACGACTCAGAACTCTCCACTAGTAAAATTTTCAAATAGCTAAAATTTTTCTTAGGCAATATTCAGCTTTCATACACTGGTCTTTACAACTACTCAAAATGTTATGTGTTATACTTTAATTCCTTAACAACTGCTTTTCATACTTTGAATTCAGAATTTCATACAGAACTGAAAATTAACATTTCAGCCTCTAATGCTATGGTGGTGTCAGCGAAGAGTTTAATTTCAGCAACTTTGGCATATCTGGTTATTCAGCAGTGTCTGCCTTCATAATTTTTGAATACTATATTGTCCTTACTTCATAAATAATAAGTAAAAATGTTAAATTGGAAGTGTTTTATCTTGGTATTAGGAAGTCAAAGTCTTAAAGTCGATGCAGTTGAGAAAAAGATGAAATTACTTATGCCTCAAACTGAGGCTCCCTAAACTTAAATCAACTCTACATTCAATTGAAAAATAAAGATAAAAAAGACACACCACTTATAAAAGGTTAGAAATTTGTATACAAATATTCTTTCAAGAGATAATAATCAGGAGGCGGAAACAAGAAGGCGGAGTAGGACTTGAGCTCACCTCATCTCATGAAAACACTAAAATCACAACTAATTGCTGAAGCATCGGGAAAAAAAAGGCTGGAACCTACCTAAAAAGATATTCTACTTCCAAACACAAAGAAGCCACAATGAGATGGTAGGAGGGGCATTTTCGCAATATAATCAAATCGTGACCCATAAACCGGAAAATAACTGCATCACAGGGGTTCTCCTACAGTAGAACCTATGTCAGGCTCCCCAGCCCGGAGGTGTGGCATCAGAAGGAGGAGGCCCCAGAGCATTTGGCTTTGATGGCCAGCAGGACTTGAGTACAGGAGCTCCACAGGACTGGGGGAAACATAGAGACTCTACTCTTGGAGGGCGTACACAAGGATTCACATGCACTGGGACCCAGGGCAAAGCAGTGACTACATAGAAGCCTCGGCCAGGCCTACCTGTGTGTCTTGGAGGGTCTCCTGGGGAGGTGTGGAGTCGGCTGTAGCTCACTGGGGGGACAAGGACACTTGTGGCAGAGGCCCAAGGGAATATATACTGCTGTGAGCTCTACTGGAGGTCGGCATTTTGGCACCAAGACCTGGCCCCACGCAACAGCCTGCAGGCTCCAGTGGTGGGACACCTCAGGCCAAACAACCAACGTGGTGGAAATAGAGCCCCACCCATCAGCAGATAGGCTGCCTAAAGTCATCCTGAGTCCGCAGCTGCCTCTAAACGCACAACTTGACACAGCCCTGCCCACCAGAGGGACAGGACCCAGCTCCAACTGCCAGGGGGCAGGCACAAGTCCCTCCCACAAGGAGGGCTGCACAAGCCTCTGAACCAACCTCACCCAAGAGAGGGTAGATGCCAGAAGCAAGAGGAACTACAATCCTGCAGCCTGTGGAACGTAGACCACAAATACATAACGTTAGACAAAATGAGATGACAGAGAAAGATGTTCCAGACCAAGAACAATATAAAACCCCAGAAGTACTAAGTGAAGTGAAGATAGGCAATCTACCTGAAAGTAAACTCAGAGTAATGACAGCAAAGATGATCCAAGATATAGGAAAAAGAATGGAGGCACAGACTGAGAAAATACAAGAAATGTTTAACAAAGAATTATAAAGAACAACTAAATAGAGTCGAACAATACAGTAACTGAAATAAAAAACACACTAGGGGCTTCCCTGGTGGCGCAGTGGTTGAGAGTCCGCCTGCCGATGTAGGGGACACGGGTTCGTGCCCCGGTCCGGGATGATCCCACATGCCGTGGAGCGGCTGGGCCCATGAGCCGTGGCCGCTGAGCCTGTGCGTCCGGAGCCTGTGCTCCGCAATGGGAGAGGCCACAATGGTGAGAGGCCCGTGTACTGAAAAAAAAAACCAAAAACCAAAACAAAAAAACACACACTAGAAGGAATCAATTGAATAAATGAGGCAGAAGAATGAACAAGTGAGCTGGAAGACAGGTTGGTGGAAATCACTGATGTGGAGCAGAATAAAGAAAAAAGATCGGAAACAAATGAGGACAGTCTAAGGGACCTGTGGGACAACATTAAAAGCACCAACATTCGCACTATATAGGTCCCCAAAGGAAAAGAGACAGAGAAAGGGCCTAAGAAAATATTTAAAGAGATAACAGCCAAAAACATTCCTAACATGGGAATGGACACTCACTCAAGTCCAGGAAGCGCAGAGTCCCATACAGGATAAACCCAAGGAGGACCATGCCGAGACACATATTAATCAAGTTGTTAAAAATTAAAGACAAAGCAAAAATATTAAAAGCAACAAGGGAAAAGCAACAAATAACTTACAAAGAAATCCCCATATGGTAATCAGCTGATTTTTCAGCAGAAACTCTGCAGGCAGGCATGGAGTGATATGATATATTTAAAGTGATGAAAGGGAAAAACCTACAACCAAGAATATGCTACCCAGAGAGGCTCTCATTCAGATTTGACAGAGAAAGCAAAAGCTTTACAGACAAGCAAAAGCAGAGAGAATTTAGCACCACCAAACCAGCTTTACAACAAATGCTAAAGGAACTTCCTAGGCCAGGGGTCCCCAACCCCAAGTCCATGGACAGATACTGGGCGGCAGCCTGTTAGGAACCAGGCCGCACAGCAGGAGATGAGGGGTGGGCGAGCAAGCAAAGCTTCATCTGCCACTCCCCATCGCTCACATTACCACCTGAAACACTGCTTGCGTTACCACCTGAACCAGGCCCCCCATCGCCCACATTACCGCCTGAACCATCTCCCCTCCCCCATCCGTCGAAAAACTGTCTTCCACAAAACTGGTCCCTGGTGCCAAAAAGGTTGGGGACTGCTGCTCTAGGCAGAAAAGGTCACAACTAAAAACAAGAAAGAGACACATGGGCAAGTTCATGGGTACAGGCAAACATACAGTAAAGGTAGGAAATCACCCACACACAAATATGATATCCAAACCAGCAATGCAATCATGAGGACTGTACAAATGCAGGATATTGGAAATATACTGGCAATTAAGAGACCAGCAACTTAAAACAATCTTGTACATATACAGACTACTATATCAAAAAGAAAAGATCAATGAAACTAAAAGCTGGTTCTTAAAGAAGATAAACAGAATTGATAAACCTTTAGCCAGACTCATCAAGGAAAAAGGGAGAGGGACTTTCCTGGCGGTCCAGTGGTTAAGATTCTGCGCTTCCACTCCATGGGGCTCGGGTTCGATCCCAGGTCAGGGAAGTAAGATTCCACATGCTGTGTGATGGGACCAAAAAAATTTTAAAAATAAATAAAAATAAAATAAAATAAATGTTTTAAAAAGGGGGAGGGCTCAAATCAATAAAATTAGAAAAGAAAAAGAAGTTACAATGGACACCACAGAAATACAAAGGAATATAAGAGACTACTACAAATCAACTATACACCAATAAAATGGACAACCTAGAGGGAAATGGACAAATTCTTAGAAAGGTACAATCTTCTAAGACTGAACCAGGAAGAAATAGAAAATATGAACAGACCAATCACAAGCACTGAAATTGAAACTGTGGTTTAAAAACTTCCAACAAAAAAAAGTCCAGGACCAGATGGCTTCACAGGCGAATTCTATAAAACATTTAGAGAAGAGCTAACACCTATCCTTCTCAAGCTCTTCCAAAAAATTGCTGAGGAAGGAACACTCCCAAACTCATTCTATGAGGCCACCATCACCCTGATACCAAAACCAAAGATATCACAAAAGAAGAAAATACAGGTCATTATCGCTGATGAACATGGATGCAATAATCCGCAACAAAATACTAGCAAACCAAAACCAACAATACATTAAAAGGATCATACACCATGATCCGGCAGATATATCTCAGGGATGTTTGGATTTTTCAATATCTGCAAATCAATCAATGTAATATACCACATTAACAACTGAAAAATAAAAACCATGTGATCGCCTCATTGGATGCAGAAAAAGCTTTTGACAAAATTCAACACCCATTTATAATTAAAAAAACTCTCCAGAAAGTGGGCACAGAGGGAACCTACCTCAAAATAAAAAAGGCAATATATATGACAAACCCACAGCTAACATCATACTCAATGATAAAAGCTGAAAGCATTTCCTCTAAGATCAGGAACAAGACAAGGTTGCCCACTCTTGCCACTTTTATTCAACATAATTTCAGAAGTCCTAGCCATGGCAATCAGAGAAGAAAAAGAAATAGAAGGAATTCCAAATTGGAAAAGAAGAAGTAAAACTGTCACTGTTTGCAGAAGACATGATACTATACATAGAAAATTCTAAAGAGACTACCAGAAAACTACTAGAGCTTATCAGTGAATCTGGTAAAGTTGCAGGATGCAAAATTAATACATAGAAACCTCTTGCATTTCTGTACACCAACAATGAAAGAACAGAAAGAGAACTTAAGGAAACAATCCCACTTACCATTGCATCAAAAAGAATAAAATACCTAGGAATACATATACATAAGAAGACAGAAGATGTCTACTCTGAAAACTATAAGCTGCTGATGAAAGAAATCAAAGATACACAAACAGATGAAAAGACATATGATTTTCTTGGACTGGAAGAATCAACATTGTCAAAATGACTATAATATCCAAGGTAATCTACAGATTCAATGCAATCTCTATTAAATTACCAGTGGCATTTTTCACAGAACTAGAAGAAAAAAATTTTAAATATGTATGGAACCACAAAAGACCCCAAATAGCCAAAGCAATCCTCAGAAAGAAAAACAGAGCTGGAGGAATCAGGCTCCCTGACTACGGACTATAACACAAAGGTGCAGTGATCAAAACAGTATGGTACTGGCACAAAAACAGAAATATACATCAATGGAACAGGACAGAAAGCCCAGAAATAAACCCACGCACCTACAGTCAATTAATCTATGACAAAGGAGATGAGAATATACAATGGAGAAAAAACATCGTTCTCAAAGGTGAAAAACTGAAACCATTTCCGCTAAGATCAGGAACAAGAGAATGTTGCTCACTCTTATGACTATTATTCAACATAGTTTTGGAAGTTTTAGCCACAGCAGTGAGAAGAAAAAGAAAAAAAAGGAAACCAAATTGGAAAAGAAGTAAAGCTGTCACTGTTTGCAGATGACATGATACTACACATAGAGAATCCTAAAGATGCCATCAGAAAATACAATGGAGAAAAGACAGTCTCTTCAATAAGTGGTACTGGGAAAACTGGACAGCTACATGTAAAAGAATGAAATTAGAACACTCCCTAACATCATACACAAAAATGAACTCAAAATGGATTATAGAGACCTAAATGTAAGACTGGACACTATAAAACTCTAAAGGAAAACATAGGAAGAACACTCTTTGACATAAATCACAGCAAGATCTTTTTTGATCTGCCTTCTAGAGTAATGGAAATAAAAACAAAACTAAACAAATGGGACCTAATGAAATTTAAAAGCTTTTGCACAGAAAAGGAAACCATAAACATGACAAAAAGACAACCCTCAAAATGGGAGAAAATATTTGCAAATGAATCAATGGACAGAGGATTAACCTCCAAAATACATAAACAGCTCATGTAGCTCAATATTAGAAAAATAACCCAATCCAAAAATGGGCAGAAGACCTAAATAGACATTTCTCCAAAGAAGACATACAGATGGCCAAGAAGCACATGAAAAGCTGCTCAACATCACTAATTATTTGAGAAATGCAAATCAAAACCTCAATGAGGTATCACCTCACACCAGTTAGAATGGGCATCATTAGAAAATCTACAAACAACAAATGCTAGAAAGGGTGTGGAGAAAAGGGAACCCTCTTGCACTGTTGGTGGGAATGTAAATTTATACAGCCACTATGGAGAACAGTATAGATGTTCCTTAAGAAACTAAAAATAGAATTACCACATGACTCAGCAATCCCACTGCTGGGCATATACCCAGAGAAAACCATAATTCAAAAAGACATGCACCCCAATGTTCATTGCAGCACTATTTACAATAGCCAGGTCATGGAAGCAACCTAAATGCCTATCGGCAGACGAATGGATAAAGAAGATGTGGTACATATATACAATGGAATATTACTCAGACATAAAAAGGAATGAAATTGGGTCACTTGTAGAGACATAGATACATCCAGAGATGTATGAAAGAGAAAGAGAAAAACAAATATCGTATATTAACACATATATGTAGAACCTAGAAAAATGGTACAGATGAATCAGTTTGCAGGGCAGAAATTGAGACACAGATGTAGAGAACAAATGTATGGACACCAAGGGGGGAAAGCGGAGAGTGGTGGTGGTGGTGTTGTGATGAATTGGGAGATTGGGATTGACATGTATACACCAACGTGTATAAAATGGATGACTAATAAGAACCTGCTGTATAAAAAAATAAATAAAATTAAATTTTAAAAAAAGTCTACAATGAATGCTGAAGAGGGTGTGCAGAAAAGGGAGACATCCTACACTGGTGTTGGGAATGTAAACTGGTACAGCCACTGTGGAGAACAGTATGGAGGTTCCTTAAAAAACTAAAAACAGAACTACCATATGATCCAGTCATCCCACTTCTGAGCATATATTCAGAGAAAACGCTGTTCAAAAATATACATGCACCTCAATGTTTATTGCAGCACTATTTACAATAGCCAAGACATGGAAGCAACCTAAATGTCCATTGACAGAAATGGATAAAGAAGATGTGGTACACATATACAATGGAATATTACTCAGCCATCAAGAAGAATGAAATAATACCATCTGCAGCAACATGGATGGACCTAGAGATTATCATACCAAGTGAAGTAAGTCAGGCAGAGAAAGTATCTATGATATCACTTATATGTGGAATCTAAACAAATGATAGAAATGAACTTATTTACAAAACAGAAACAGACTCACAGACTTTGAAAACAAACTTACGTTTACCAAAGGGGAAAAGTTGGGGGGGAGATAAATTAGGAGTTTGGGATTAACAGATACACAATACTATATATAAAATAGATAATAAACAAGCACCTACTGTATAGCACAGGGAACTCTACTCAATATTCTGTAATAACCTATATGGGAAAGGAATCTGAAAAAGAATGGATATATGTATAACTGAACCACTTCGCTGTACACCTGACACTATCACAACATTGTAAATCAATTATACCCCAATATCAAATAAAAATTAAATTAAGAAAGGTTGACATCAACAGACTAAAAAAAAAACAAACTCACATGATCATACCAATAGATGCAGAAAAAGCATTCGACAAAATCCAACACCCATTCATGATTTTGAAAACTCTAGATAAAGAAGGAATAGAGGGGAACTATCTCAACTTGATAAAGAGGTAACATCAAACTTAAAGGTGAGAAACCCAAAGCTTTTCCACTAAGAACAGATACAAGGCAAGGATGACCCTCTCACTATTCCTTTTCAATATCACACTGGAGGTTATAGACAATGCAATAAGATGACAAAAGGAAACAAATAGTATACAGATTGGGAAGGAAAAAGTAAAACTGCCTTTGTTTGTAGATGACAGGATCATCTATGCAGAAAGTCCAAAAGAATGGACAAAAACTGAACAGTGATACTTCATTGCTCTGCAATACAAGTGAAATTGTAAGTAAAAACACAATACTATATACATAACCATCTATAAAACGAAATGCTTAGGTATAAATCTAACAAAATATATGCAAGATCTATATTAAAAAAACTACAAAACTCTGATGAATGAAATCAAGGAAGAACTTAAAAATAGTGAGATATTCCCCATTCATAGATAGGAAAGCTCAGTATTGTCAAGATGTCAATTATTCCCAAATTGATCTACAGACTCAATATAATCCCAATCAAAATTCCAGCAAGTTACTTTGTGAATATTGACAAACTGATTCTACAGCTTCTCTGGAGAGAAAATAGACCCAAAATAGTCAACACAATACTGAAGCAGAAGAACAAAGTTGAAAGATTAATGCTACCCAATTTGAAGACTTCCTGTAAAGCTAGAATAATCAAGACAGTGTGGTACTGGTGAAAGAATAGACAAATATGTCAACAAAACAGAACAGAAAGCCCAGAAACAGACCCACATAAATAAGTTAAATGATCTTTGACAAGGAGCAAAGGCAATACAATGGAGCAAAAATAGTCTCTTCAACATATGGTGCTGGAATAACTAGACATCCACATGCAAAAAAAAAACCCCACGGGGACTTCCCTCGCGGCCCAGTGGTTAAGACTCCATGCTCCCAATGCAGGGGGCCCGGGTTTGATCCCTGGTTGGGGAACTAGATCCTGTGTGCCACAACTAAAAGACCCCACATACCGCAATGAAGACTCCGCATTCGGCAACGAAGATCCTGCGTGCCATGACTAAGACTCAGTGCAGCTAGCTAGCTAGCTAGCTAGCTAGCTAAATAAACAAATAAATAAATAAATAAAATAATAAAAGAAAAAGAAACCCCCCCACAAATCTAGAACCTTGCACCCTTCACAAAAATTAACTCAAACTGGATCACAGAGCTAAATTTAATTAACTCAAAATGGATTACAGAGCTAAATTTAAACTCAAAAACATAAAACTTCCAGAAGATAACAGGATAAAACCTAGATGATGTTGAGGATAGCAATGACTTTTTAGATGCAACATCAAAGGCATGAGCCATGAAAGAAATAATGGATAAGCAAGAGTTCATTAAAATTAAAACCTTCTGCTCTGTGAAAAGCAACATTAAGAAAATGAGAAGACAAGCCAGACTGGGAGAAAATATCTGCAGAAGACACATATGGTGAATTGTTATCCTAAATACACAAAGAACTCTTAAAACTCAACAATAAAAACAATCTGAATTTTAAAATGGGCTAAAGATCTTAACAGCCACCTCACCAAAGAAGATATACAGGTGGCAGATGAGTACATTTATATTCCACATCATATGTCATGAGGGAATACAAATTAGAATGAGATACATACCTATTAGAATGGCCAAAATCTGGAACACTGACAACATCAAAGGCTGACAAGGATACAGAAAAAGAGGAACTCTCATTCATTACTGGTGGGAATGCAAAATGGTACCATCACTGTGGAAGACAGTGTGGTGGTTTTTTACAAATGTAAATATATTCTTACCATAATCCAGTAATCACACTCCTTGGTATCTACCCAAAGGTGTTGAAAACTTACATCCACACAAAAACCTACACACTGCTATTTATAGCAGCTGTATTTCTAACTGCCAAAACTTGGGAGCAAATAAGATGCCCTTCAGTAGATAAATGAATAAATTAACTGTGGTACATCCAGACAATGGAATAGTATTCAGCACTATAAAGAAATGAGCTATCAAGTCATGAAAACACATAGAGGAACCCTAATTGCACATTATTAAGTAAGAGAAGCCAACGTGAAAAGGCTACAGACTACAAGATTCCAACTATATGACCTTCTGGGAAAGATAAAACTATCCACAGGTTTAAAAAGATGATTAACAGTGTTAGGGGCAGGGGAAGGATGAATAGAGGGAGCACAGAAAATTTTTAGGGTATTGGAAGTACTCTGTATATTATAATAATGGATATAAATCGTTATACATTTGTCCAAACCTACAGAATATAAAACACCAAGAGTGAACCCAAAGGTAAACTATGGACTTTGAGTGATTTGTCGTGCTGATGTAGGTTCACCAACTCAACAAATGTACCATTTTAGTGAGTAATATTGATAACAGAGGAGGCCACGCATGTGTGGGCATAGGGGATAGATAGGAAGTCTCTGTATCTTTCTTTCAATTTTGCTGTGAACCTAAAAAGCACTTTAAAAAATTCTTTAAAAAAAGAGACTTGAATCCTAATCTTTATGTTAATCTCTTGGCATTTGCTTCCTTGACAATACAATGAACATGAATTATTGTGAAAAATAAAACTGTAAGTGAAGTATTTAGCACAGTAGCTAATACAGAAGGCATCTTATAAATCTGTGTACTTTCCCCTGTGTATGTGTGTGTTTTCCCCCCAGAAGCCTTTTTATCCTTAATTATTGGTTCATAGCTTTAGGACAGTTGAAAGGGGGAGAAATCTAACCACCAGATAAGTTATGAATGACTATCCAAATCTAAGCTGTGAGACAACTTCCAAGTAGTATCTTATCATTACCTCCTTGTAATTCATTTCTGAATAGTCCTGGAAATGAAAGTTACTTAAGCTAAACCAATACACGTGAATTAAATCAAACAGAAAAGACAAAGAAATATATGCAAAGCACACACTAAAATTTTAAATAGGATAAATCTGTGTTAGCCTTTTATGACCACTAAGTTAAGGAATCTGAATAACATTAAATGAGATTTCTAAAATTTATAGGGAACTCATGGAACAATCAATGCAAACCCACATTCACTTCTGGTATGTTTGTGTGATATAGTTTCTATAATGAAGGGATGTTTTACCTCACTTGAAAAATGTTAGTTCATTTTAAACAAAAATTTTCACACTTATAAACAATGACAAATATGCTTATGATATTACTCAATATTGTTAAAAAGGCTGATTTCCCACTGTCAAGATTCTAATTTTAATTCATGGTGTTCTGCCCACTGGATATTCAACACTAAGAGGAAATAAATTATTTTTATACAAACTAATGTTCTCTCAAGGTTTTCCTATTAAGAGATGACCTTAAAACAAAACTTCATGATGATTCTTACAATTTACGTTATTAATTTAAGAAACCTCAGGAAAAAATTTTAAAATTAGAAAGGATGATTCTGTCAAAAAGGAAAGAAGATATGAAAAAAAAATTAGAAATTATAACACTGAAAAGTACATGAATACATAAAATCTATGACTTTAAACAGTATGTTATAAATATACATCACTAGTATTAGAATTATACTAGCACATAAAGGATTCTTTTAATAATATTATAGTTTTTTCATTTACTGTGTTCAGTATAAGTCATAAGTATGAGATTGTATGGTCTTTCTAATTTCTGAAACTGTGTGTGCATGTCAAAAACTGAATCAAATTCCAATTTTAGGAGTTTTAAGCTTTGTTACATTTACAGATAAACATCTAATCTCTGGGTACTGGAAAGTTATTAGCACCACCTATTACAGAGAATAATATCAAGAGAAGTGGAAAGAACAAAAGAAGGGAAGCTGCCAATTTTCTTCTGATGTCACAGTCTTTTTATTCACAATAAACTATTTGAAGATCATCAACAGGGACAAGGGTGAGTGACTGATTAACCTCTGATGTCACCATCTTACTTGAATAGTGAAGTAAGAGAGAAACCCAGGGGGTAATAACAATGCTTGGAGCTTTACTTAACTCCATCATTCTCTAGACACAAGTGAGATAAATGAAAGCATCACTGTTATTCTATTCCACAAATATAAAATGGATTCCTTCAAGAAAATTTCATTTTCAGTTCCTTGTATGGAACTCACAAACTAATTTTAGAAATAATTTTGAACGGGTTCATTTCCTTTCTGGACCATATGTAAAGATGGTTATTACAATGCATGAAAATTTATAAACTAAGTGTTCATAACTCAAGAAACAACAGAATTACAGTCCCCTCAAAAAAAGAAAAACCATTAGAAATATCTATAATGCAATAAATGAGTTATACTACAAAATAAAATCATAAAGAGTTTTAAGTTCTAAAAAGTTTTTTCAGTATCTCTTACAAACTAGTCAAGTAAAAAGAGTATTTTTAAATTTTCAATTTAAGGGGACAGCATACTTCTAGTACATTTTGAAATATATGGAAGAAAATTATTCTAATACTAAAACAAACAAGTACTTCAATTACTTTCAAATTTTAAATACCGAAAAAACTATGAACAAATGTTTCTCTGTTTAGGTTCCAATTAAGTCAATTATGGTAAATCCACTCAACAGAATGCTAGAATACAATCATTAAAATCATTTTTACAACTTTATGTGGAAAAATGTTTTTACAATAAATAAATAAGGTTATGTATACTATCATCACAGCGAACTAAAAAATATGCATCCATAGAAAAAAGACTAAGGAAATATATACTACACTGCTAACTCTGAATGATAGAACCATGCCAACTGTATTTGGAATTCTTCCTCTATTCTTTTTGGGATTAAAAAAAGTATTTAAAAATAGATCTAATAATAATGGACATAAAGGGAGAAATTGACAAGAATACAGTAATAGTAGGATTTTAACACCCCACCTACCATCAATGGACAGATTTTGCAGACAAAAAATCAGTAAGGAAACAGTGGCATTAACTGACATATTAGAGCAGTTGTAGTTAACAGGTATCTACAGAACATTCCAACCCAAAACAGCAAAATACATATTCATTTCAAGTTTACATGGAATGTTCTCCAGGATAGGTCACATGCTAGGCCACAAAACAAGTCTCAACAAATTTAAAAGGACAGAAATTATATCAAGCATCTTTTCTCACCTCAACAGTAAGAAACTAGAAGTCAATTACAGGAAGAAAAATGGGAAAAACAAAAATACATAGAGACTAAACAACATGCTTCCACAAAACCAACTGGTGAATGAAGAAATCAAAAAGAAAATAGAAAAACACCTTGAGACAAATAAAGATTAAAACACAACTTTCCAAAATTTATGGGATATAGCAAAAGCAGTTCTAAGAGAGAAGTTTAGAGCAATATAGGTACCTCAAGAAACAAGAAAAATCTCGAATACACAACCTAAACTACCATTTAAAGGAATTAGAAAAAGAACAAACAAAGTTGAAAGTCATCAGAAGTCAGGAAACAATAAAGATCAGAGAGGAAATAAATAAAAGAGAGGACCCCCTCCCACCCCCAAAAAAGAAAAGATCAATGAAACCAGGAGCTGGTTTTTTTTAAAAGATAAACAAAATTGATAAGCCTTTAGCCAGGCTCATTAAGAAAAACAGAGAAAGGACCCAAATAACAAAATAAGAAGTGAAAGAGGAGAAATTACAACCAATGTCACAGAAATATAAACAATCATAATAGAATACTATGAACAGTTACATGCCAAAAAATTCAACAACGTAGAAGAAATGGATAAATTCCTAGAAATGTACTATCTTCCAAAATTGAATCATAAAGAAATAGATAATATGAATAGACTGATTACTAGTATTAAAACTGAATCAGTAATCAAAAAACTCCCAAAAAACAAAAGTCCAGGACCGGACACCTTCACAGGGGAATTCTACCAAACAGGTAAAGAAGAGTTAATACTTATCCTTCTCAAATTATTCCAAAAAACTAAAGAGATCACACTCCCAAATCCATTCTATGAGGCCACCACTACCAAGATACCAAAACCAGGCAAAGACACCATGAAATAGAAAATTACTTCAGTATCCTTGATGTATACAGGCACAAAAATCCTAAACAAAATATTAGCAAACCAAATTTAACAACATATAAAAAGGATCATAAACCATGATCAAGTGGGATTTATTCCAGGGACGCAAGGATGGTTCAGTATCTGCAAATCAAACAATAAGGTACACCACATTAACAAAACAAAGAATAAAAATCATATGATCATCTCAACAGATGCAGAAAAAGCTCTTGACAAAATTGAACACCAATTCATAATAAAAACCTTCAACAAAGTTGGTATAGAGGGAACATATCTCAACATAGTAAAGGCCATTTATGACAAACCCACAGCTAACGCATACTCAACGGTGAAAGAGAAAGCAAGAAAACAATCCCAGTTACAATTGTGTCAAAAAGAATGAAAAACCTAGAGATAAACTCATCAAACACATGAAAGACCTACACCTCTGAAAACTGTAAGACATTCATAAAGGAAACCGAAAATGATACAAATAAATGGAAAGATATTCCACACTCATGGATTGGAAGGACTAATATTGCTTAAATGTCCATAAACCCAAAGCAATCAACAGATTCAAAGCAATCCTTATCAAAACACCCATAACAATTTTCACAGAACTAGAATATTCCTGAAATTTATAAAGAATCACGAAAGACCCCAAATAGTCAAAGTAATCTTGAGAAAAAAGAACAAAGCTGGAGGTATCACACTCCTGAACTTCAGAATATGCTACAAAGCTACAGTAATCAAAACAGTATGGTAGTGGCACAAAATCAGACATAGATCAATGGAAAAGAATAGAGAGCCCAGAAAGAAACTCATGCACTTATTGTCAATTAATCTACAACAAAGGAGGCAAGAATATACAACAGGGAAAAGACAGTCTCTTCAATAAGTAGTGTTGGGAAAACTGGACAGCTAAAAGAATGAAATTAGAACATTTTATCACACCATATACAAAATAACTCAAAATGGATTAAAGACCTGTAACTATAGCCTAGAAGAAACTTAAAAGAGAATAGGGAGTATACTCTTTGACATAAATCTTAGCCATATTTTTTTGGATCTGTCTTCTCAGGCAAGAGAAAAAAAGGCGAAAATAAACAAATGAGACCTAATTAAACTTAAAAATTTCTGCACAGCAAGGGAAAGCATCAACAAAACGAAAAGACTACCTACTGAATAGGAGAATGTATTTGCAAACGATATGTCTGATAAGGGGTTAATGTCCAAAATATACAAATAGCTAATATAACTCAATATTTAAAAAGCAACAACCCAATTAAAGAATGGGCAGAAGACCTCAATAGACGTTTTTCAAAAGAAGACAAACAGATGGCCAACAGGCATATGAAAAGATCCTCAATGTCACTAATCATCAGGGAAATGCAAATCAAAACTACAATGAGATATCATGTCACACATGTCAGAATAGTTATCATCAAAAAGACAACAAATAATAAATGCTGGTGAGGATGTGGAGAAAGGGACACTTAGTTCACTGCTGGTGGGAATGTAAACTGGTACAGCCACTATGGAAAACAGCATGGCAGTTCTTCAAAAGACTAAATATAGACCCATATGATCCAACAATTCTATTCTTGGGTATATATCCAAAGAAAATGAAAACACTAATTTCAAAAGATATATACACTTCAATATCGTAGCAGCATTATTTACAATAGCCAAGATATGGAAGCAACCAAAGTGTCCATCAACACATGAATGGATAAAGAAGATGTGGTAATGAATATATAATGGAATATTAGTCATAAAAAAGAATGAAATTTTGCCATTTGCAACAATGTGGATAGACTTGGAGGGTATTATGCTCAGTGAAGTAAGTCAGAGAAGGATAAATACTGTATGTTTTCACTTATATGTGGAATCTAAAAATTAAAACAAACAAATGCATATAACAAACCAGAAACACACTCATGAATACAGAGAACAAACTAGTGGTTGCCAGAGGGTGGAACGGCAAGATAGAGAAAGGGGATTAAGAGGTGCAAACTATTAGGTATAAAATAAATAAGATGCAAGGGTGTAATGTACAGTACAGGGAATATAACCAATATTTTATAATAACCTTAAATAGATTATAATCCATAAAATACCAAATCATTATATTGTATACTTGAAATTGTAAATCAACTATACTTCAACAACAAAAAAAACTAGATCTAATTATGGGTGTGGTGTTTGAAAGTAATAATACACAGGATTCAAGATTTAGATTATATATTATGTAATTATAAGTTAATAATTTATAGTTATATATAAATTATTATAAAATATAAATTCTATTTACAGTTAGTGTCAAAAATATACTTACCACTAAAGTGAACAGATGTGTAAGACTTCTATGCTGAAACAAACATTGTCAGGATTAAAGAAGATCTAAATAAATGGGCAAAGGGAGAAAAAAAATAGATGAGGAAGATTAAGAGGTACAAACTTCCAGTTGCTAAATAAATGAATCACTGATATGAAATGTACAGTGTGGGGAATATAGTCAATAACTATGTAATATCTTTGTATGATGACATATCATAATTAGACTTATCACGGTGATCAGTTTGAAAGGTATAGAAATTTCGAATCACTATGTTGTGTAACAGGAAGTAGCACAGTGTTGTAGGTCAATCATTCTTCTAGAACAAACTCAAAGAAAAAGAGATCAGATTAGTGATTACGGGGGTGGGGGGGTAGGAAGGGGGAGACTGGATGAAGGCAGTCAAAATGTACAAACTTCTAGCTATAAGATAAGAACTAGGGATGTAATGTACAACATGATAAATATAATCAACACTGCTGTATGTTATAGATGAAAGTTGTTAAGAGTAAATTCTAAGAGTTCTCATCACAAGAAAAAAATGTTTCCTATTTCTTTAATTCTGTGTCTACATGAGATGATGGATGTTTACTAAACTTACTGTGATAACCACTTTATGAGGTATGTAAATCAAATCAGTACGCTGTACACCTTAAACTTATACAGTGTTGTATGTCAATTATATCTCAATAAAAGTGGAAGAAAGAGGGGCTTCCCTGGTGGCGCAGTGGTTGAGAGTCTGCCTGCCGATGCAGGGGACATGGGTTCGTGCCCTGGTCCGGGAAGATCCCACATGCCGCGGCGCGGCTAGGCCCGTGAGCCATAGCCACTGAGCCTGCGCATCCGGAGCCTGTGCTCTGCAACGGGAGAGGCCACAACAGTGAGAGGCCTGCGTACCACAGCAAAAACAAAAAGTGGAAGAAAGAAAGGAATGGAGGGAGGGAGGAAGGCAGAAAGGGAGAGAATGAGAGGGAGAAAGAAAGAGAGAAAGAATGAGAGAGAGAGACAGAGAGGGAGAGAGGGAGGAAGGAAGAAAGGGGTAGATAAACTATGTTCATAGATTGGAAGGCTAAATACAGAACTGCAAAAACCAAAGAATATCCTTACCAATCTTGAAAAAGGGGATGGTCAGACAATTTCATTACCTGATTTCAAGATGGTATGATACTAACCATAAGGTTTAACAAATAGATTAATGCAACAGAATAAAGTCCTCAGAAATAGACTCACACTTCAACAGCATTAAGGTGCTAGGACAATTCAATGGGGGAAAGTTAAGTCCTTTCATCAAATGACACCATGGATAATGGATATCCATATGGAAAAAACTGAACCTTGACCCCTATCTCAGACTACACGTAAAAATGGATGCCAGACCTAAGTGTAAAAGCTAAACTCACGAGTTCAGTATCCAGAATGCATTAAGAACTTTTACAAAATGATATGAACCAAAAACCAAAAGGATACAGTGATAGACTGCAATACTGTC
Source organism: Tursiops truncatus (assembly GCF_011762595.2). Lineage (NCBI taxonomy): Eukaryota > Metazoa > Chordata > Mammalia > Artiodactyla > Delphinidae > Tursiops > Tursiops truncatus. The sequence goes on from NC_047042.1 coordinate 50,016,766, forward strand.
CCCAATTATTCACTTCTCTCCCTACAGGAGGACTATATTTCCTTGCCCACTTATACCAGTGTTGGCCATTTGACTTGCTTTGGCCAATGAAATACGAGTAAATGTAAAGCATGTCATTTCTGAACCAAAGCTTTAAGACCCATCATGTGGTTCTACCACTGCTCTTTTTTGCCACAAGACCCAAGCAGCAGCTTCTCCTTCAGCTTGGGTCCCAGAATGAAGACTTGGAGCAAATCTGAAGCATATCTGCAACTCACATGTAACTGAACAAAAAACAAATTTTTAAGAAGGAACCAAGAGGGTGGAGTAGAAGGACGTGCTCTCACTCCCTCTTGAGAGAACAACCGATTCACAACTAGCCGCTGAACAATCATCGACAGGAAGACACTGGAACTCACCAAAAAAGATACCCCACATCCAAAGACAAAGGAGAAGCCACAATGAGACGGTAGGAGGGGCACAATCACAGTAAAATCAAATCCCATAACTGCTGGGTGGGTGACTCAGAATGGAGAACACTTATACCACAGAAGTCCACCCACTGGAGTGAAGGTTCTGAGCCCCACGTCAGGCTTCCCAACCTGGGGGTCAGGCAACGGGATGAGGAATTCCTAGAGGATCAGACTTTGAAGACTACTGGGATTTGATGGCAGGACTTTGACAGGACTGGGGGAAACAGAGACTCCACTTTTGGAGGGCACACACAAAGTAGTGTATGCATCGGGACCCAGGGGAAAGAGCAGTGACCCCAGGGGAGACTGAACCAGACCGACTTGCTAGTGTTGGAGGGTCTCCTACAGAGGCAGGGGGTGGCTGTGGCTTGCCATGGGGACAAGGACACGGGCAGAAGAAGTTCTGGGAAGTACTCCTTGGCGTGAGCCCTCCCAGAGTCTCTCATTTCCCCCACCAAAGAGCCCAGGTAGGCTCCAGAGTTGGGTTGCCTCAGGCCAAACAACCAACAGGGAGGGAACCCAGCCCCACCCATCAGCAGTCAAGAGGATTAAAGTTTTACTGAGCTCTGCCCACCAGAGCAACAGTCTGCACTACCCACCACCAGTCCCTCCCATCAAGCCTCTTAGATGGCCTCATCCACCAGAGGGCAGAGAGCAGAAGCAAGAAGAACTACACTCCTGCAGCCTGCAGAACAAAAACCACATTCACAGAAAGACAGACAAGATGAAAAGGCAGTGGGCTATGTACCAGATGAAGGAACAAGATAAAACCCCAGAAAAACAATTAAACGAAGTGGAGATAGGCAACCTTCCCGAAAAAGAATTCAGAGTAATGATAATGAAGATGATCCAGGACCTCGGAAAAACAATGGAGGGAAAGACCAAGAAGATACAACAAATGTTTAACAAAGACCTAGAAGAATTAAAGAACAAACTAACAGAGATGAACAATACAGTAACTGAAAACTACACTAGAAGCGCGCTTCCCTGGTGGTGCAGTGATTGAGAGTCCGCTAGCCGATGCAGGGGACACAGGTTCATGCCCCGGTCTGGGAAGATCCCATATGCCGTAGAGCGGCTGGGCCCGTGAGCCATGGTCGCTGAGCCTGCACGTCCCGAGCCTTTGCTCCGCAACGGGAGAGACCACAGCAGTGAGAGGCCCGCGTACCGCAAAAACAAAAACTACACTAAAGCAATCAATAGCAGAATAAGTGAGGCAGAAGAAGAATAAGCGACCTGGAAGAAAGAATGGTGGAATTCACAGCTGCGGAACAGAATAAAGAAAAAAGAATGACAAGAAGTGAAGGCAGTCTAAGAGACCTCCGGGACAACATTAAACGCAACAACATCACATTATAGGGGTCCGAGAAGGAGAAGAGAGAGAGAAAGGACCAGAGAAAATATTTGAAGAGATTATAGTCGAAAAGTTCCCTAACATAGGAAAGGAAATAGCCACCCAAGTCCAGGAAGCACAGTGAGTCCCATACAAGATAAAACCAAGGAGAAACACGCCAAGACACACAGTAATTAAATTGCCAAAGATTAAAGACAAAGAAAAATTATTGAAAGCAGCAAGGGAAAAACAAAAAATAATATACAAGGGAACTCCCATAAGGTTAAGAGCTGATATCTCAGCAGAAACTCTACAAGCCAGAAGGGAGTGGCATGATATACTTAAAGTGAAGAAAGGGAAGAACCTACAACAAAATTACTCTACCCGGCAAGGATATCATTCAGATTCGATAGAGAAATCAAAAGCTTTACAGACAAGCAAAGGCTAAGAGAATTCAGCACCACCAAACCAGCTAGCTCTACAACAAATGCTAAAGGAATTTCTCTAAGTGGGAAACAAAAGAGAAGAAAAGTATCTACAAAAACAAACCCAAAACAATTAAGAAAATGGTCATATGAACATACATATCGATAATTACCTTAAACGTGAATGGATTAAATGCTCCAACCAAAAGTCACAGGCTTGCTGAGTGGATACAAAAACAAGACCCATATATATGCTGTCTACAAGAGACCCACTTCAGACCTAGGGACACATTCAGACTGAAAGTGAGGGGATGGAAGAAGATATTCCATGCAAATGGAAATCAAAAGAAAGCTGGAGTACCTATACTCATATCAGATAAAATAGACTTTAAAATAAAGAATGTTACAAGAGACAAGGAAGGACACTACATAATGATCAAGAGATCAATCCAAAAAGAAGATATAATTATAAATATATATGCACCCAACATAGGAGCACCTCAATACGTAAGGCAACTGCTAACAGCTCTAAAAGACGAAATCGACAGTAAGAAGATAACGGTGGGGGACTCTAACACCTCACTTACACCAATGGACAGATCATCCAAAATGAAAATAAATAAGGAAACACAAGCTTTAAATGACACAATAGACCAGATAGATTTAACTGATATTTATAGGACATTCCACCCAAAAACAGCAGATTACACTTACTTCTCAAGTGCACACGGAACATTCTCCAGGATAGATCACATTCGGGGTCACAAATCAAGCCTCAGTAAATTTAAGAAACTTGAAGTCATATCAAGCATCTTTTCTGACCACAATGCTATGAGATCAGAATTGAATTACAGGGAAAAAAATGTAAAAAACGCAAACACATGGAGGCTAAGCAATACTTTACTAAATGACCAAGAGATCACTGAAGAAATCAAAGAGGAAATCAAAAAATACCTAGAGGCAAATGACAAAGAAAACACGATGATCCAAAACCTATAGGATGCAGCAAAAGCAGTTCTAAGAGGAAAGTTTATAGCTATACCAGCCTAGCTCAAGAAACAAGAAAAATCTCAAATAAACAAACTAACCTGACACCTTAAGAAACAAGAGTAAAAAGAACAAACAAAACCCAAAGTTAGCAGAAGGAAAGAAATCATAAAGATCAGAGCAGAAATAAATGAAACAGAAACAAAGAAAATAATAGCAAAGATCAATAAAACTAAAAGTTGGTTCTTTGAGAAGATAAACAAAATTGATAAACCATTAGCCAATCTCATCAAGAAAAAGATGGAGAGGACTCAAATCAATAAAATTAAAAATGCAAAAAGAGAAGTTACAACAGACACCGCAGAAATACACAGCATCCTAAGAGACTACCAGAAGCAACTCTACGCCAATAAAATGGAAAACATGGAAGAAATGGACAAGTTCTTAGAAAGGTATAACCTTCCAAGACTGAACCAGGAAAAAACAGAAAATATGAAGAGACCAATCACAAGTAATGAAATTGAAACTGTGATTAAAAATCTTCCAACAAACAAAAGTCCATGACCAGATGGCTTCACAGGTGAATTCTATCAAACATTTAGAGAAGAGCTAACACCCATCCTTCTCAAACTCTTCCAGAAAACTGCAGAGGAGGAAGGAACACTCCCAAACTCATTCTATAAGGCCACTATCACCCTGATACCAAAACCATACAAAGATACTACAAAAAAAAGAAAATTACAGACCAATATCACTGATGAATATAGATGCAAAAATCCTCTACAAAGTACTAGCAAACAGATTCCAACAACACATTAAAAGAATCATACAACATGATCAAGTGGGATTTATCCCAGGGGTGCAAGGATTCTTCAGTATATGCAAATCAATCAATGTGATACATGATATTAACAAACTGAAGAATAAAAACCATATGATCATCTCAATAGACGTAGAAAAAGCTTTTGACAAAATTCTACACCAGTTGATGGTAAAAACTCTCCAGAGAGTGGGCATAGAGGGAACCTACTTCAACATAATAAAGGCCATATACGACAAACCCGCAGAAACATCATTCTCAATGGTGAAAAACTGAAAGCATTTCCTGTAAGATTAGGAATGAGTCAACGTTGTCCAGTCTCACCACTATTATTCAACATAGTCTTGGAAGTCCTACCCACAGCATTCAGAGAAGAAAAAGAAATAAAAGGAATACCACCTGGAAAAGAAGAAGTAAAAATGTCACTGTTTGCAGATGACATGATACTATACATAGAGATTCCTAAAAATGCCACCAGAAACCTACTAGAGCTAATCCATGAATTTGGTAAAGTTGCAGGATACAAAGTTAATGCACGGAAATCTCTTCCCTTCCTATACATGAATGATGAAAAGTCTGAAAGAGAAATTAAAGAAACACTCCCATTTACCATTGCAACAAAAAGATAAAATACCTAGGAATAAACCTAACTAGGGAAACAAAAGACCTGTAAGCAGAAAACTATAGGACACTGATGAAAGAAGTTAAAGATGATACCAACAGATGGAGAGATATACCATGTTCTTGGATTGGAAGAATCAATATTGTGAAAATGAGTATACTACTCAAAGCAATCTACAGATTCAATGCAATCCCTATCAAATTTCCAATAGTATTTTTTACGGAACTAGAATAAATCATCTCAAAATTTGTATGGGGACACAAAAGACCCTGAATAGCCAAAGCAGTCTTGAGGGAAAAAACGGAGCTGGAGGAATCAGACTCCCTGACTTCAGACTACACTGCAAAGGTACAGTAATCAAGAGAATATGATACTGGCACAATAACAGAAACATAGATCAATGGAACAAGATAGAAAGCCCAGAGATAAACCCACGCACCTATGGTCAACTAATCTATGACAAAGGAGGGAAAGATATACAATGGAGAAAAGACAGTGTCTTCAATAAGAGGGGCTGGGAAAACTGGACAGCTACATGTAAAAGAATGAAATTAGAACACTCCCTAATACCATACAGAAAAATAAACTCAAAATGGTTCTAAGAGGGAAGTTTATAGCAATACAATCCTACCTTAAGAAAAAGGAAACATCTCGAATAAACAACCTAACCTCGCACCTAAAGCAATTAGAGAAAAAACAAAAAAAACCTCAAAATAAGCAGAAGGAAAGATATCATAAAATTCAGATTAGAAATAAATGAAAAAGAAATGAAGGAAACAATAGCAAAGATCAATAAAACTGAAAGCTGGTTCTTTGAGAAGATAAACAAAATTCATAAACCATTAGCCAGACTCATCAAGAAAAAAAGGAAGAAGACTCAAATCAATAGAATTAGAAATGAAAAAGGAAAAGTAACAACGGACACTGCAGAAATACAAAGGATCATGAGAGATTACTACAAGCAACTCTATGCCAATAAAATGGACAACCTGGAAGATATGGACAAATTCTTAGAAAGGCACAACCTGCCAAGACTGAATCAGGAAGAAATAGAAAATGTGAAGAGACCAATCACAAGCACTGAAATTGAAACTGTGATTAAAAATCTTCGAATAAACAAAAGCCCAGTACCAGATGGCTTCACAGGCGAATTCTACCAAACATTTAGAGAAGAGCTAATACCTATCCTTCTCAAACTTCCAAAATATAGCAGAGGGAGGAACACTCCCAAACTCATTCTATGAGGCCACCATCACCCTGATACTGAAACCAGACAAGGATGGCACAAAGAAAGAAAACTACAGGCCAATATCACTGATGAACATAGATGCAAAAATCCTCAACAAAATACAAGCAAACAGAATCCAACAGCACATTAAACGGATCATACACCATGATCAAGTGGGGTTTATTCCAGGAATGCAAGGATTCTTCAATATACACAAATCAATCAACGTGATACACCATGTTAACAAACTGAAGGAGAAAAACCGTATGATCATCTCAATAGATGCAGAGAAAGCTTTCGACAAAATTCAACACCCATTTATGATAAAAACCCTCCAGAAACTAGGCATAGAGGGAACTTTCCTCAACATAATAAAGGTCATATATGACAAACCCACAGCCAACATCATCCTCAATGGTGAAAAACTGAAAGCATTTCCACTAAGACCAGGAACAAGACAAGGTTGCCCACTCTCACCACTCTTATTCAACATAGTTTTGGAAGTTTTAGCCACAGCAGTCGGAGAAGAAAAGGAAATAAAAGGAATCTAAATCAGAAAAGAAGTAAAGCTGTCACTGTTTGCAGATGACATGATACTATACATAGAGAATCCTAAAGATGCTACCAGAATATTACTAGAGCTAATCAATGAATTTGGTAAAGTAGCAGGATACAAAATTAATGCACAGAAATCTCTGGCATTCCTATACATTAATAATGAAAAATCTGAAAGCGAAATCAATAAAACACTCCCATTTACCATTGCAACAAAAGAAATAAAATATCTAGGAATAAACCTACCTAAGGAGACAAAAGACCTGTATGCAGAAAATTATAAGACACTGATGAAAGAAAACAAAGATGATACCAATAGATGGAAAGATATACCATGTTCTTGGATTGGAAGAATCAACATTGTGAAAATGACTACTACCCAAAGCAATCTACAGATTCAATGCAATCCCTATCAAACTACCACCGGCATTTTTCACACAACTAGAACAAAAACTTTCACAGTTTGTATTGAAATACAAAAGACCCCGAATACCCAAAGCACTCTTCAGAACGAAAAATGGAGCTGGAGGAATCAGGCTCTCTGACTTCAGACCATACTACAAAGCTACAGTAATTAAGACAGTATGGTACTGGCACAAAAACAGAAAGATAGATCAATGGAACACGATAGAAAGCCCAGCGATAAACCCACGCACATATGGTCACCTTATCTTTGATAAAGGAGGCAGGAATGTACAGTGGAGAAAGGACAGCCTCTTCAATAAGTGGTGCTGGGAAAACTGGTCAGGTACATGTAAAAGTATGAGATTAGATCACTCCCTAACACCATACACAAAAATAAGCTCAAAATGGATTAAAGACCTAAATGTAAGGCTGGAAACTATCAAACTCTTAGAGGAAAACATAGGCAGAACACTTTATGACATAAATCACAGCAAGATTCTTTTTGACCCACCTCCAAGAGGAATGGAAATAAAGACAAAAATAAACAAATGGGACCTAATGAAACTTAAAAGCTTTTGCACAGCAAAGGAAACCATAAACAAGACCAAAAGACAACCCTCAGAATGGGAGAAAATATTTGCAAATGAATCAACTGACAAAGGATTAATCTCCAAAATTTATAAGCAGCTCATACAGCTCAATAACAAAAAAACAAACAACCCAATCCAAAAATGGGCACAAGACCTAAATAGACATTTCTCCAAAGAAGATATACAGACTGCCAACAAGCACATGAAAGAATGCTCAACATCATTAATCATTAGAGAAATGCAAATCAAAACTGCAATGAGATATCATCTCACACCGGTCAGAATGGCCATCATCAAAAAATCTAGAAACAATAAATGCTGGAGAGGGTGTGGAGAAAAGGAAACCCTTTTGCACTGCTGGTGGGAATGTAAATTGGTTCAGCCACTATGGAGAACAGTATGGAGTTTCCTTAAAAAACTACAAATAGAACTATCATATGACCCAGCAATCCCACTACTGGGCATATACCCTGAGAAAACCATAATTCAAAAAGAGTCATGTACCAAAGTGTTCATTGCAGCTCTATTTACAATAGCCCGGAGATGGAAACAACCTAAGTGTCCATCATCGGATGAAAGGATAAAGAAGATGTGGCAGATATATACAATAGAATATTACTCAGCCATAAAAAGAAACGAAATTGAGCTATTTGTAATGAGGTGGATAGACCTAGAGTCTGTCATACAGAGTGAAGTAAGTCAGAAAGAGAGAGACAAATACCATATGCTAACACATATATATGGAATTTAAGAAAAAAAATGTCATGAAAAACCTAGGAGTAAGACAGGAATAAAGACACAGACCTACTAGAGAATGGACTTGAGGATATGGGGAGGGGGAAGGGTAAGCTGTGACAAAGCGAGAGAGAGGCAGGGGCATATATACACTACCGAATGTAAGGTAGGTAGCTAGTGGGAAGCAGCCACATAGCACAGGGAGATCAACTCGGTGCTTTATGACCGCCTGGAGGGTTGGGACAGGGAGGGTGGGAGGGAGGGAGATGCAAGAGGGAAGAGATATGGGAACATATGTATATGTATAACTGATCCATTTTGTTATAAAGCAGAAATTAACACACCATTGTAAATCAATTATACCCCAATAAAGATGTTAAAAAAAAAGGGGGGGGAGCAGAGTACACCACCCCAAAATATGCCCATTTGACAAAAGGATTATTTTGGACTTATTAATTTAAGAAACAGCAGACCCAGGAGAATCTTTCAAAACCAAGTAGAAAATGCCCTTTTAGGAGGTAAATTTACATCTATTAAGGATATCTCCAATTGTAAGGGTATGTTCCTCTCTGGACCAGGAATTGAATGATGACTAAATATCAAGAAAAGTTTGTTGGGACTTCTCTGCTGGTCCAGTGGTTAAGACTCCATTCTCCCAATGCAGGGGACGAGGGTTCAATCCCTGGTTAGGGAACTAGATCCCGCATGCTGCAATTAAGAGCCCGCATGCCGCAACTAAAGATTCCACAGGCCGCATCTAAGACCCAGCACAGGCAAATAAATTAATGTTTAAAAAAAAAAAACAACTCAAAATGGATTGGAGACCTAAATGTAAGACTGGACACTATAAAACTCTTAGAGGAATACATAGGAAGAACACTCTTTGGCATAAATCACAGCAAGATCATTTTTGACCCACCTCCTATAGTAATGGAAGTAAAAATGAAAATAAACAAATGGGACCTAATGAAACTTCAAAGATTTTGTACAGCAAAGGAAACCATAAACAAGATGAAAAGACAACCCCTAGAATGGGAGATAATATTCGCAAATGAATCAACGGACAAAGGATTAATCTCCAAAATATATAAACAGCTCATGCAGCTCAATATTAAAGAAACAAACAATCCAATCCAAGAATGGGCAGAAGACCTAAATAGACATTTCTCCAAAGAGGACATACAGATGGCCAAGAAGCACATGAAAAGCTGCTCAACATCACTAATTATTAGAGAAATGTAAATCAAAACTACAATGAGGTACCACCTCACAGCAGTTAGAATGGGCATCATTAGAAAATCTACAAACAACAAATGCTGGAAAGGGTGTGGAGAAAAGGGAACCCTCTTGCACTGTTGGTGGGAATGTAAACTGATACAGCCACTATGGAGAACGGTATGGAGGTTTCTTAAAAAACTAAAAATAGAATTACCATATGATCCAGCAATCCCACTACAGGGCATATACCTAGAGAAAACCATAATTCAAAAAGACACATGCACCCCAATGTTCATTGCAGCACTATTTACAATAGCCAGGTCATGGAAGCAACCTAAATGCCCATCGACAGCCGAATCGATAAAGAAGTTGTGGTACATACACACAATGGAATATTACTCAGCCATAAAAAGGAACGAAATTGAGTCATTTGTTGAGACGTGGATGGATTTAGAGACTGTCATACAGAGTGAAGTAAGTCAGAAAGAGAAAAACAAATATCATATATTAACGCATGTATGTGTAACCTAGAAAAATGTTACAGATAAACCAGTTTGCAGGGCAGAACTTGAGACAGAGATGTAGAGAAGAAACGTATGGACACAAAGGCAGAAAAACTGTGGTGGGGTGGGGATGTTGTTGTGCTGAATTGGGCGATTGGGATTGACATGTATACACTGATGTGTATAAAATTGATGACTTGTAAGAACCTGCATTAAAAAAACAAAACAAAACCAAAAAAAAACTAATACTGAACTTTCTTTGGGTTATTTGTATGGAAATACGTTAATATAAATGTTTCAGACATTACATGAAATTTCTAAAAATGTTATATGTTCTGGTATAATGTTAAGTCATAATTCTAGTTATTACTTTAAAATGTATATCTCAGAAATAACTAAATTTCCTTGTCAATTGCATTATTATGAACTTTCATCAAATCTTTTATCGTGGCCATTTTTAAGTCTCTTTTCATTTACAGACAGTTCTGGGTGTACTCTGATGCTTTCACAAAAATGTTCCTATAAAAGGGTTTCATCTTCAAGGAATTCATAGAAAAGACTCTGACAAGTACAGGTTTCTGGTAACTGACTATACTGCTGAACTGAATGAATAAGCATTTTCAGAACTCTAATGGAAAACTGATGAATTCATAAAAGTGCTAAGAAAGATCAAGATGAAAAAAAATTAATTACATGGGACTGAGTGAACTGATTAAAAAAATAGTAAACAAGTATCATCCTTCGTACTGATATGAAACTATTAAATTATGCTAACAATGATAAGTTAAAAAAATAAAATAAGATGATAAAGTTGCCTGAATTTTCTACAGAACAAATCAGAGTATTCCGTAGACAAAGCAACACATTTTCTTAAAACTGTTTTAGGCCTCAACTGAGTAATAATAAAGAATATGTAAAAGGAAAAAAAAATCTAAAAAAAAAATGTTTGTTGTTATAAATCACTTAAATTTTGTGGTGATTTGTTTCTATAGCATAATTTAGTGCAAGCTAACTATTATAGGAATGAACCAGCAATTCAGAGGAGTAAACCCAAAAACCTGTAAACATGGCTTAAACAGATAAAGGTTTATTTTTGTCACATAAGTACAAATCCAGAAGGAGATAATCCAAAGCTCCTATATAAATTATAAACTACATAATGTCACCAATATCCTCAACTCCCCAAATTTTATACTCTGCCATTCTTAGCTTGTAGTTTTCATTCTCCTGGTCATAAAATGGCTGCGACAGCACCAGACTGCAAGCTTCGTATGTCTCAGTAGCCAGAACTGGATCACATAGTTATGTGTAACTTCAAGGAGAGCTGGAGAATAGAGTTTTGACCTTTTAAGGTTTCCATACTTGAGACAGGAAGGAAAAAAAGATTTAGAAATAAAGACTGGGTCAGCATACATACAGTGCCTGTCACAGATGCCATTTCTACTTATGAGACTGGTAAAGGAGTCTGGAAACAAATCGAAATGTTTATATATTACCGGTGGGAATTATAAATTGATACAAGGATTTCATAATTTTAAAATATTTGTTCATGGTGAAAATCAATATATCATAGGCCTACAAAACCTACTTCTATATATAGTCATCTATATATATTCTTATATAATACATATATATTTACTTTTATATTTAAATGAGGTATAATGAGGCCAACTTATTTCTTTTAATAAGCTAAAAACATCAGAGTGTATTTATGTACTAAGGGTAATTCTGTGGAACTTTTGTTTCAATAAATAAATAAATATATACACACACAAACACATACAACATGTATGTGTGTGTTTGTACCAGGTTATGATATATAATGTTACTTCTTACTGTGGGTTAAAAAAATTAACAGATATTGTCCTAGGATAACTCCTAACAGGTATTCAAAGAGACTCGTACACCGATGCTTATTTTGGCATTATTTACAATAGCAGGGCTTGGCAACCAGCAGACTCCACTGTACCGTAAAACTGGCTGAGTGGTTTCATCGTGGACCCCAACTGCAGAATGTTTAGGTCTATTCTTTTAGGCTAAATGGATGAAGGAAGCTGGGATAGGTCTCACCAGTTAATATGTATACTTCCACCTAATTCCATTTCGAGACAGATACATCACCCTCAGCTGTCTGTCCCTGTGCTTTTGGCACACTTTGTTCAGATAATATACATCCTGTTTTCTTCCAGACAGAAGAGGAGCTCAGCTGCACAGAAGAAGGCACAAGATCTGGACAATTCTACTCCATATAAAATTTTTCAATCTCTGCTGTTTTTAGCCACATCCCTTACTTCTTCATTCACAGCTACCTGTGCCTCCAATTCCTGTGCTTTTTTCGGTTTCTTTAGCACTAATCAGTCTTTTTTTCTATCACAATTGTAGAATTAGGTTTGGACTTTGCTTAATCAGTTTAGTTCACTAAATCAGTTGCCTTTTGTGTATTTGCCCTCTAGCTTTCAAAACTGTTTTGAAGTCTTTCATCTGCTGTTGTCTCCTCCCTTGTTCTTTTTGACTTTAACATAAAATTTTGACATAAAATTTACAAAGTACATTCATATTGCTGTGTAAACATCACCAATATCCATCCCCAGACCTTTTTCACTTTTCCCAAACTTAAAGTCTGTCCCCATTAAACAATAACTCCCCATTTCTCCCTCTCTCTAGCTCCTGACAACCACCATTCTATTTTCTGTTTCTATAAAGTTCATTTTTCCAAAGTGGAGAATAATGAATAAAATTCATTTTTACAAAATGGAGATCTATCTCCTTCACTCAGTTCTAGGACAAATTCTTTGATTATCTCTGCCTCTTCATTTCTCTGTTCTCCCTTTCCAGAATTCCTATTATTTGCATAATGGATCTCCGAGCTATATCCTCTAATTTTCTAATCTTAACTTTATCTTCCAACTATTTCCTTAACTTTATCTTCCAACTATTCTACCGTATTTAAATTTCAGCTATCACATTTTAATTTCCATAGCTCTTTCTTGTCATCTTCTTGTTCCTTTTCCTATAGTGTCTGATTTTTGGATCATGGATGTAACATCTCATCTCTATGAAGATATTAAATAATCTTTAAAAAAAATTTTGTATACTTAACATAGTTAGAGATGTCAATTCTCCTCAAATTGATTTATAGAGTTAATGCAATCACAATCAAAATCCTAACAGGAATTTTTATAGATATAGACAAGCTGATTCTAAATTTTATATGGGAAGGTAAAGGAACTAGATAATTAAAAACAATTTTTAAAAGAAGAAAAAGTTTGAGGAAAAATATTAATTGATTTTAAGACTTACTCTAAAGCTTCAATAATTAAAACAGTGTGGTACTGGCAAAGAAACAGATACATAGATACATGGAACAAAAAACAGACTCCAGAAATACATCCATACAAATATGGTCAATTCATTTCTGAGAAAGGTGCAAAAGCATTTCAATAGAGAAAAGAGAATGTGTTTTTTAAAAGCAAATGGTGTTGGAACAACTAGACATCCATATGCAAAAAGAAAAAAAAAAGAAAAGAACAGAACCATGACCTAAGGTGCAAAGGACAACCTACACAAAATTAACTAAAAATGGTTTATGGATCTAAAGGTAAAACTAAAACCCCTAAAACTTTAAGAAGAAAAAAACATAGGAGAATTAATAGGACATTAATTTTTCTATTAGGTTCTGCTTCTTTTTTCTAAGTGAAAGACCATTTCAGAATCATAGGCTGATCTGATGACAGCCAAGCTCTTCTACTGCTAAGTAACTACAGCCCTCAACCTAATAAGGAAATTGGTTTAGAATCTGGGGACATTTTATTATTTTCCTGTCCCTCAATGCTGTCCCAATGATTCAATCTAAAAAACAGGGTAAGACATGCTATTACAAAAGAGATTTCAGAAGAAAGTGAACCTATCCTACAGGCACTGCATAATATATAATTGTATTATGAGATAAATATACAATTTTTAATGTTGTTTGTGCTTAAAGTCAAACATCAAGAAAAGTCTGGTAAACACTGTGTGGTCCACTGCCATGTCTGCAAAAGTATCTTCTCGTGATGAGTATTTTATACTTTAGAGTAAGATTCTCCCCAAACACCCTACCACAAACTGTTCTAATAACAAAGGGTATTTCTCCCTTAAATCCCTTGAACAAAATGTACTAAATAAAAACGTAAGGAAGAGATGTAAGCTGAAAGGAAATACCCATAGTGCATTGTGGTGGTGTTGCTATTAAGTCAAAGGACACTGATTAACAGTAAAGACAAATTCTAAAAGAAGATTAAATAAAGCCTTTTACAACATGATTTCTTAACTTGCTGATTTTACAAGACAGTCATACTTCTTTAAAGATCAAGGGTCTACAAATGCTTTCCTCCATTATATTCCAATTTATTTTTATTATCTCGCAGCTGTTCCACCCTTCTCTGGCAAGGGCAATCCAATTTCTCTGGAGAAAAATTCCACCACAATCAGGACATAGTTTAGATAGGGCTGGCTCCACTCCAGTGGTAAGCATAAGGCCCAAATCTGGCTACTCAGTGTTTTCTATTCAGGTATCCACAGTGAATGGTTCATGTCATGCAAACTGGACCACTGACTTAATTCTAGGACTTTTGTTGGAGGGACCAAGAAAGAAGTGTTTCCTTCTGAACAAAGACAGAATGTGTAAGTCGCCGTGTTTTGTATCATGTGTTTCCCCTATTACCACTGGCCCATAGCTATCTGGACTAAGGATGAACATCTGACCCAAAGTGAAACTTCTAGCAAGCCAGTAGCCTATTACAAGATCTGGTTCAAGAATTCTACCCAAAAGAACGTTCTATACTAGATAGTGACTAATTTAACCAATCAAATTCTCTCTCTTACAGAATTTGAAGGTATGAGAAAGAAAGCATGAGTGAACTGGGCTTTCATACTTATCATTTCTCCTCAATCCTCCACAACCCCTATCCTCTCAGGACCTACCCTCATCTCATGAAAAAAACAGAAGCACACAGAAGGAATTCCTTCATCTTCTCACAGTCAAGCTTATAAACCAACTTGCATTCATTTTTCTCTTCTTCCTGTTAGAAACAAAGTACATCCCTTTCAAAGCAAAGGCAAATGATCTATTTATGCGATGGATCCCTTCCTTTTCAAAAACATTTCCTTCCTTTTCAAAAACTACACTCTTGGGCTTCCCTGGTGGCGCAGTGGTTGAGAGTCCGCCCACTGATGCAGGGGGCACGGGTTCGTGCCCCGGTCCGGGAGGATCCCACGTGCCGCGGAGCGGCTGCGCCCGTGAGCCATGGCCGCTGGGCCTGCGCGTCCGGAGCCTCTCCGCAACGGGAGAGGCCACAGCGGTGAGAGGCCCGCGTACCGAAGAAAAAAAAAAAAAAAAAACTACACTCTTTCATATACCTTATCCCATTCCTATGCCATCAGTTCCCTGGAATCAAGGGATGGTCTAGGCCTAGATCACCTATCAACATGCAAACATGCTCATTATTTTCCACATTAAAAAATCTCCTTCTTAAAGGATGGTCTTCTCAATAAATGCTTGGTCAATTATACCCACATGGAAAAAAAAAGAATCTTGAACACTACCTAAAACCCCAAACAAAAGTCAAATTCCAGGTGAACTGCAAATCTAAATGTGAACGGCAAAACAATAGTACTTTCAGAACAAAACTATGGGGGAACATCTTCATAACTAGGATAAGCAAAGCTATTTTAAATAAGACACTGTTAACATTAGTTTATTTCATGTATATAATATTATTGTCTTTTCCCCCATAATTGTTCCAAATCTCTATATTTTTAAAAGATATACTAAATAATCAGCTTTTCCCTCTGCTACCATCATTTCCCTCCCACTCTCTTCCAGAAAAACCACTACCTCGAAGTTGGTTTTTTAAAAATATGGAATAATCTAGCTATTCATTAGTAGAACAGATAAAATAAATGGTGGTTAATCATACAAGGCACAACTATATAGTAGCTAAAACATACCAAAAAATCTAAAGAAAGGGCTTTTTTTTTTTAATCCAATCAAAATGTAAACTTGTGGTTAAGTTTTATACTCCTTTGTATTTCTCACAGATAAGAGTGCCCATATTTCCCAAATCCAAACTTAAGATAGTCAGGTAGAACAATATAGAACCTAAATATAATACTTGAAATCATACTTACCCTGGATGTTCTGGGAGGTGTTTACTGTACCCACAAGCAACAGAGTAACTGAATATCAGAGTAAACAATCTATATCTAATACATCTATATTGTTGACTGTAAGAATAGCTATCAGCTAGGACTCAATTATTCATCATACTTAGGCATTTCAGCAGCCTTTTTACACTAACTTCGAAACTTCTAGACAAAAGTATGAAAAGTATGAAACTTAAACTTCCTCTTTCTTCCTAATGCTTTCTTCCATTTGCAAGGAGCCCAACTGATATAATATTCCTGACCTTTATCTACCCCAGGGATATAGGTAAATCTGGAGAGAAAAACTGGATATACTTAACTGTTTTAACCTCTCAATTGGTTCAGAACTCAGGGAAGGAATAGAAGTCCTTCTAAACCTCACTGAACAAAACATTTTTTAAACAAGGTGAGAAACGTAAGCTTTATCCCTTTTAACAAAGTATATTATCATTGACCCTCATGAAAATGAAACTTCCAAAAATGACTACAAAATTGTACTATATAAACATAAAAACTATAAAAGAACAAAATTCCAATTGATGAATTCACTTTGTTCTTCTCTGAAAAAATGTAGCTTATAGGCTTAATATTATAGAGTTGAATTTCAGATAACCTGTTAATGAAAACATTTAACAACAGCTTGAACAATACATGTATAGAAGTGGACTGAAAAAAGGCCAGAAGCCTACATCTATAAGGAGAAGTTCATAAAAAAAAACCTAGTTTTATGGTTTATGTACCTTCTGTCATTTGATCTGCACTACAATCCTACCTGCATTTTATAGTACAGAAAGATAGGCATTGAGAATTTATTTTGGGAAGGCCTTATGGTACATTTAGAAAATTCTGAAGACAAATCCTGGCTCTGACACTTACTAGCTTACAAGCTACTTAAAAATTTTGAGACTTTTTCCCCATATGTAAAAGTAGATAATTAAGCCTCCATTGCTGGGCTATTATAAAATAGGGTGACAAAACATATAAAATACATTCAATATTTGCTAAATAGTAGGTACTCAGTATAATGTAGCCATCATCATCGTCATTACTAACTTGCCTAGAATCACACAGCTATAACTAATTCCAAAAACTTTTTTCCTTCCTTTGAAAATGCTTAATAAAATTATATACAGAGTGTAAAACTTGGAAAATATATAAAGTATATAGAAAAAAATTAAAAGATCACTATTATCCTCAAACCTTGTAATAATTACTGTTAACACGCTGGCATATTTTCTTCTATCTGTAGAGAGCCTTCTTTTAGGTGTAGAACTGAATCATGCTGTATAATAAAGTTGGAATGTTTTCTTTTGTACTTAAGTTTTATCATGAGCGTTTCCCCATTTGATGAACACATAATTTTAATGACATACAGATAATAATTTAGTCCTTTCTCTATTGTTTTATATTAAGTTGGTTCTAATTTATCCACTAGAATGGATAAACATATGTATCTTTGAACCTATGTTTTTTCCCTCACAGGAGGTCTTAAGCCATGTGGCAGTATCTGTTTTCTCAGCCAAGTCCCTACTATTATTACACATGTTGACATTCAAGTCCTGGTTTGCATCTGGAAGAAAGAATCCATTTATACTTTATATATCTTTAGCTATTGATATTGAATCTTAGCATTAAATACATTACATTGCCATAGCAACAAAATAAAGGTTAAGGGCTTCCTCATGTCTACTGTCTGCTGTGCAAGCAAAAGACCAAGTCTGAGACTGGAAACTCTTCAAGAGCAGAAACAAGAAATTGAATCCTATGTATCTGACTTAATGTTTCTGAATTCACTTTATATTCCATATACTTTAAAGAAGTAACGAAGGACACAGGAATATAACAACCTTTAACACCTAAAAAAAGATATGAAGAATTGACATTTGAGGCACCAATGCTTCCCTGCATCCTGAAGAAATGGCAATAGGATGAACATAAGTGCTCAGTGACACTTTTTAAAATTGGAAAGTTAGGACATGATTCAAAACATGATCTGATAGGCACAATACCTGAAATGAAAAACCCGAAGTTTATGACTTCCATAGCAAATACATACAATTCACGTCTTGTTGGGCTGAGAGAAAATGAGTAAGAGAGCAAGGTACCTCTATGGGACCTAACTGCTCCAATAAAGGTAGTTAATAAGCACTGGATACACAAAAACACTAAAACCTACAAAATGCTCAAATATCAAATCAGGACCAAGTACTCTCAATCCAGGTTTACAAGGAGGAATAGGTATTGACCTTTCTTGGAGAATATGAAAGAATCTACGGTATAAAGTTGTAAATCATGATACAGAATCATCTAAAAGCAAGTTGCATACCAAAATATAACTGTGACTGTTAGAAACCCCCACATTCAATGACAGCAATTAAAAATTCATACACTTTACAGAAGATTAAAAGATGCTTATTTCCCCAAAGAATACACAGACTTAGGAATTACAATGTATGCCAGGGAAGTATGTTGCAATAAAAATCAATCAAAAAGTAATTTCAAATTGAAAAAAAAGAGGCATAGAATATATCATTTTTAGAAAAGGGAGAAGCAGAAAATTAAGGGTTGGGAGTCAATGATGAGTAGCCTATGCTAGAAGCACATGATTGTCAGGTGCATTTCTCAGAGGGTAAGAAAAATAAGCAGATAAAATAATAAATTCATGAAACAAGTATTTATTGAGCACTGACCATGTGCCAGGCATTTAGGGGAATACAGCAGGAACAAAATAAACTAAAATCCCTGTCCCCATGGAGTTTACACTTTGTATTCAATAGTGTAAGGTGTTATTGAAAAAATAATAATAAAGCCAGGAAGGGGATAGAATTTGGGGACACAGTAATTTTTCATAGGATAATTAGAGAGGGTGACATCTGAGTAAAGTAGCTGAAGTAGTGAGCCAGGTGTTATCTAGGGACAAGCATATTCCAGGCAGAGGAAACAGCCAGTGAAAAGAAGCATGCCCTATGTGTTCAAGGAACAGAAAGGAGGCCAGTGTTACTGTAGTGTAGAGTGAGGAAGACAGTGGTAGGATATGAAGTCAAGGGATATAATGGGGGCAGGCACACTGTTTACGGTCTTGAAGAGTCATCGTAAATCATGAGGCTTTTATTCTGGGTGAAAAGGGAAGCCACGAGAGGGTTTTTGGGAAAGGAATGAAATGACCTGACTTGCATTTAACAGGATCACCCTGGCTGGCTGTCTAAGAAGACTAATGGCTATCGTGGCAAGGTTAGAAGCAGGGAGACTATTTAGGAAGCAGTTGCAGTGATCCAAGTAAAAGATGATGGTAGCTTGGACTTGGGAGGTAGCAGTGAAGGTAGTGCATACTTATCAGATTCTGGATTTATTCTAAAGGTAAGGACAGACAGAATTTGCTGACAGATTGGAAGTAGGGATGAAGAGGGAAGGAAAAGACAAGAATGACTCCAGGGTTCTTGGCCTGAACACCAGGAAGAATGGAGTTATTACTAAGAGGGGAAGATTGCAAGAGGTGAGGTGTGAGTGGAAAGGGAGGAGATCTGCTTATATTTGAACATGTTACATTTGACAGGCCTATGAGGTGTCAGGTAGGCAAAAGGATATGTAAGTCTGAAGCTGAAGAGAGAAGTTTGGAGTGGAGATGCAGTTTATGAACTGACAATGTACAGATCGTATATTTTTTGTATAAACAATTTAATATTAAAATATAAACCCACTGATGTTTTCCACCCATATTTTTCCAATTTTAAAATGCTGAGATTTCCTTCCTGCCTATTTACTCTAGACTACTAAATTACAAATTATTTAGGATAAACATATTAAATAGCATACAAAAAATGAGAAGCCAAAAATCCAATTAAGGAGAAAGAAGTATAAACAAACTACACCAAGGAGTAAAGGGATGAATAAGGAAAAGGAAGGTGGTGAGAGGCATCATGGAGGAAGCTATGATACATGCTATATTTAAAACAGATCAGTGATTTGTGGTTGATGCTACCTGAGTTTAAGGGCACAAAATTCCACATGAAGAGAAGTCTCTTTAATTAAAAAAAATTTTTTATTTTTGGCTGTGTTGGGTCTTCGTTGCTGCACGCGGGCTTCCTCTAGTTGCAGTGAGCAGGGGTACTCTTCGTTGCGGTGCATGGGCTCCTCATTGCAGTGGCTTGTCTTGTTACGGAGCACGAGTTCTAGGCACGCGGGCTTCAGTAGTTGTGGCACACGGGCTCAGTAGTTGTGGCACACGGGCTCAGTAGTTGTGGCTCATGGGCTCTAGAGCACAGGCTCAGTAGTTGTGGCTCGTGAACTCTAGAGCGCAGGCTCAGTAGTTTTGGCGCACGGGCTTAGCTGCTCTGCAGCATGTGGGATCTTCCCGGACCAGGGTTCAAACTCGTGTCCCTTGCATTGGCAGGAGGAGTCTAAACCACCAGAGAAGTCCCGAGGGGTCTCTTTTAAATCATATTCTAGATAACAAGTGAATGAGAGAAGCTCCTGTGTAAATGGACTGGAACTATTTTTTCCCACTCCAATCCAACCTATACCTGACTGCTAATCTTCCTACATACATGCAATTTTGTTTTTACCTTCTCTTATGAGATAAGGTTTGGAATTATAGTTAATTTCATTCATTTTATTATCTCCCCTGTCAGAGCTCGTTATCTAAAGAACTCTGAACACAGGAAATGATTTTCAATGAGCAACTATTTTTAAAATTCTCCCAATATTTGTATACAAATAGTACCATTCTAGAGGTATAAGAGAGAAATGAGTTAATTTCATAGAATAGATGCCAGCAAAACCAGCAGCACCTGGGAACTTGTTAGAAAAGCAAACTCTCAGGTTCCACTCCAGACTTACTAAATCAGAAACTTTGGGGCTGGGGCCCAGCAATCTGCATTCACAAGCTCTCCCAGTGATTGCTACATGCTAAACTTTGAAAACCTCTAGCTTAGAACGTTAAACTCAATTCTCTCAAGGAATGTCAGTTGAAAAAGGCTACTAGACTATAAAATCCTTGAACGTAGGAACTTTATTATGTTTCACTTTTGACTGCCTTATGTAACTGGCATTTAACCCACATTCAGAATTTTTGAATAGTTAAAAAAAAAAAGAATCAGAGGTACCCCCTCCCTCTAAGTTTCCTTGTTTTTCTACATTCTATCATACCAAGTTACAAGCACAACCTTTATCCTTCCTTTCTAGCCCTCCCTATTCTATAGAACAGGTAATGTCTTTCCAATCAGAATACCATATTCTAACTTTTAAAGCAATTCTGTGGATGTTATGTCAAGTCACATTTCACAGCAAGAAAAACCCTTCAGAAGATTATTTCTCCAAGGGCATCAATTTACACATGAGAAAATTAAGGCCTGGAGATATCACATGACAAGCACATCCTTACAAAAGTAGAGAGACACTAAAAGATAAAATTGTTATCTTCAGCCAACCTTATCTGGCCTGAGTCAAAATAGCCAGTTTATTAGATTTAAATAAAGTAAGATGTTAGACTGAAGGACAGAATCATTTTAACTTTACAACCGCTTTCTGGGAATAAAAATAAATATAACATCAAAATCCATCACTTACTTTATTTATTTTTATTTATTTATTTATTTATTGGCAATAGTGTGTGCCCTTTTCTCATTCCTCGATCTATACATTAACTGTGGGAAAAAACGATCCCTAACATTAATAAGAATGCTATCAGCTATCTAGTGAAACGGCATGCAATGCCAGAGTCTAGTCCTCCACTGTCATATCAGTTCAATACTAAGTTTCCTAGAAACTAATCTCAAGACACTTTACAACAACAGTTTCATTCAGGTAATGTGGCAATCTTTCTGATCAACATGTATCTTCCTGGTTATACTCCATCCAACACAGAGACTGCCTAGAGAAAGCCAGAGTGAAGCTCCTTTGATACTTTGTGTCTCAAACTAAAAACAAGTTTAATTGTACTCTAATCTTATTTCACAAGGATTCAGAAGTAATTTATAAGCAACATACTGATGATTAAATAAGGTAAGGGGATATAGTGCTATTGAAGGCAGCCTACTATATGTGGAAAGAATATGGACTTAGGAGTCACAAAGATCTGCAGGATTCAAGGTTTTGTGTGTGTGTGTGTTGTGTGTGTGTGTGTGTGTGTGTGTGTGTGTGTGTGTGTTGTAAGACCTGTTAAAGGGCTTTTATTAAAAAATTTTTTTAATTGAAATATAGTTGATTTACAATATTGTGTAATTTCAGGTGTACAGCATAAAAATTCAATATTTTTTCAGATTTTATTCCATTATAGGTTATTACAAGATAATAGGTATACTTTCCTGTGCTATACATTAAATCCTTGCTGCTTATCTATTTTATACATAGTAGTTTTTAATCTGTTAATCCCATACCCCTAATCTGTCCCTCCTCACTTCCCTCTCCCCTTTTGGCAACCATTAGTTTGTTTTCTATGTCTGTGAGTCTGTTTCTGTTTTGCATACACATTTATTTGTATTATTTTTTAGATTCCACATATAAGTGATATATAGCATTTGTCTTTCTCTGTTTGACTTATTTCACTAAGATTAATATTCTCTAGGTCCATGTTGCTGCAAATGTCAGTATTTCATTCTTTTTCATGGCTGAGTAACATTCCATTTTGTGTATATATACGTATATACACACTACATCTTCTTAAGCCATTTGTCTGTTGACGGGCACTTGAGTTACTTCCATGTCTTGGCTATTGTAAATACTGTAAATATTGCTGCTATGAACACTGGGGTGCATGTACCTTTCAAAATTAGTGTTTTCATTTTTTAAGGATCTATCCCCAGTACTGAAATTACTAGATCATATGATAGTTGTTTTTAGTTTTTTGAGGAACAAGGTCTCCCTTTTCTCCACATTCTCTCCAACATTTATTATTTGTAGACTTTTTGAAGATAGCCATTCCAAGAGGTGTGAGTTGATACCTCATTGTTCTGATTTGCATTTCTCTAACAATTAGCGATATCTACTCAAGTCTTCTGTCCATTTTTTGATCAGATTGTCTGTAAGTACATGGGTTTACTTCTGAGCTATTACATTCCATTGATCTGTGTGTTTTTGTGCCAGTATCATACTCCTTTGATTACTGTAGCTTTGTAGTATAGTCTGAAATCTGTGAGCGTTTTACCTCCAACTTTGTTCTTTCTTCTCAGGATAGCTTTGGCAATTCTGGGTCTTTTGTGGTTCCATATAAATTTTAGAATTATTTGTTGTAGTTCTGTGTGGGTTCAAGTTTTAATTCTAGTCCTTACTTGCCCGCACATAGGATAGAAGCCATAATATTAGTATACTGCCTCATACTGTTGATATCTAGTCTTCAGTTATTTTAAAATACAAACTCCTTAAGAATAGGACCTATGTTTTATGTTATCTCTGCATTCCCCCGCATTATATTCACTTAGGTGTTCAATAAATATTTACTTAACTAATATGGAATAGATTTTAATATATCAGATAAACTTCCTACCTAATAGGTACCCTTGCTTCCAGATGCCAGCTCCCAAAGCACATCACCCCCAACTAGCTTAAGAAAAATCTGATTTTGTCCAATTCCATTTTAAAACCTTCCAAGGCTTCCAGCCCTTAAGCAGTTAAGGAAAAGTTCCTGACAAGACAAGAATTTCTGTCTTATAACTCAGACTTACCTCTGAGTAGGTACTACTCAAGCTCCAGGAATGTTCTTCCCATGCCCCTATAAACTCCCCCTCAATAGGCTAACATCTACTAGTCATCCAGGCCTCAGTTTATAAGCCATTTTCTCTATCAAGGTCCCTGATCATAGCTCTCCAACCCTCAGCTAACAGTTAGATGTCCTGCCTCCCTAACTTGATAATACATTCAACTTACCATCTAATACTATAATGAACTGTTTAACCTGCTTCCTTAATTATGTGGTAAACTTGAGGACAGGATCATACCACTTTCAATTTTATATCCACCGTTTACTACAGTTACTGGCACATAAAACACCTTTAATTAATACTATTTATTGAGCATAATGATAAAGTCCTGTGTTCTCAACAACAATAGTTTCCAATTTGAGAATATAATCATGTTTATTTCCCTGTTTGCTTGTAAAGAACTGAGAGACAAAAACACCTGGCTGCCTAATAGATTAAAGAAAAAGATTCTGGGGCTTTATTCAGCACACACATTTACTATGACACAAAAAGCAAAATCAGCGTTATATTTTTCAAAGAACAGAAAAAATATTTCACAAGTACTTGCAACCAATGGGGGACCTGTTTTCTCTTGGCCCCATCCCCAGAGGTTACAGTTTCCAAACTGGATTTGATCCTCAATTAAAACAAGCAGAGCCATGGATAATGAAAGAAGAAACAGAAAGAAGTTGCTGCTCAGATTGGAATGCCATCCTGGGACTAAAAGGTGACAAGCACCTGTTACAGATGACTGAAAAGAAAAACGAACCTGCATTCCTGATAGGCCAATGGAACCACAAAAACAGCCCTGGATGTCCTCTCTCTAATTTCTCATTACAGTGGCCCTCCATATCCATGGATGAGAAACCAGCAGATATGGGAGGCTGAATGTAATGGACTTGAGCATCCACAGATTTTGGCATCCACACTGGGTCCTGGAACCAATCCCCTGCAGATATAGAAGGATGACTATACTTAAGGAAAATGCCCCCCCCATTTGTTTCTACCACTCTTTTTTGGATTTCTAGAGCAACTAAATATGATTTCTGATTGATAAGAAAGACAATACAAAGTTAGAAGAATATTTAGAAAAAAGTTGGTATACCCAGGAGGATAGAGACATTTGCAAGACAAGAACACTGGAAGCCATAGGGAAAAAGATAGACATAAATGATAATATGAAGTACCAAAAGAAAATGTATGGCCAATGATACCATAAACTAAGACAAACAACAAAAGACAGACTGACAAAACATTATTGGCAGGGACTTCCCTGGTGGTCCAGTGGTAAAGAATGTGCCTTACAATGCACGGGATGTGGGTTCGATTCCTGGTCAAGGAACTAAGATCCCACATGCCACAGGGCAAATAAGCCCACGTGCCACAACTACAGAGGCCATGTGGCCTGGACCCTGCACGCTACAACTAAAGAGAAAAAACCAACACGCCACAACTAGAGAGAAGCCTGCACGTCACAACAAAGAGCCCACCTGCTGCAACTGAAGACCCAATGCAGGCAAAATAAATAAATAAGTAAATAATATATCTTAACAAAAATACTTTTGGCAAACAAAGCTAAAGGATTAAATCCATAATATATCAAAAAGAAGCAACAAATCAATAGGGAAAAAAATCCAGAAGGTGGTGCTTTTCACTGGAAACTAGATGATCTCAGGAGAATGGATATTCACTAGGAACTTATAAAGACTGACAACAAGAAACAATTTAGGATATACAACATCAAGAGTGACCCAGGAGCAGGGGCGGGAACTTTCAAACTAGGGTGGCACGAAAGAAACAGGTGAGAGAGGAACCAAGATGGAAGAGTATAAGGATGTGCTCTCACTCCCTCTTGTGAGAACACCAGAATCACAACTAGCTGCTGGACAATCATTGACAGGAAGACACTGGAACTCACCAAAAAAGATACCCCACATCCAAAGACAAAGGAGAAGCCACAATGAGACGGTAGGAGGGGCACAATCACAGTAAAATCAAATCCCATAACTGCTGGGTGGGTGACTCAGAATGGAGAACACTTATACCACAGAAGTCCACCCACTGGAGTGAAGGTTCTGAGCCCCACGTCAGGCTTCCCAACCTGGGGGTCAGGCAACGGGATGAGGAATTCCTAGAGGATCAGACTTTGAAGACTACTGGGATTTGATGGCAGGACTTTGACAGGACTGGGGGAAACAGAGACTCCACTTTTGGAGGGCACACACAAAGTAGTGTATGCATCGGGACCCAGGGGAAAGAGCAGTGACCCCAGGGGAGACTGAACCAGACCGACTTGCTAGTGTTGGAGGGTCTCCTACAGAGGCAGGGGGTGGCTGTGGCTTGCCATGGGGACAAGGACACGGGCAGAAGAAGTTCTGGGAAGTACTCCTTGGCGTGAGCCCTCCCAGAGTCTCTCATTTCCCCCACCAAAGAGCCCAGGTAGGCTCCAGAGTTGGGTTGCCTCAGGCCAAACAACCAACAGGGAGGGAACCCAGCCCCACCCATCAGCAGTCAAGAGGATTAAAGTTTTACTGAGCTCTGCCCACCAGAGCAACAGTCTGCACTACCCACCACCAGTCCCTCCCATCAAGCCTCTTAGATGGCCTCATCCACCAGAGGGGAGAGAGCAGAAGCAAGAAGAACTACACTCCTGCAGCCTGCAGAACAAAAACCACATTCACAGAAAGACAGACAAGATGAAAAGGCAGTGGGCTATGTACCAGATGAAGGGACAAGATAAAACCCCAGAAAAACAACTAAACGAAGTGGAGATAGGCAACCTTCCCGAAAAAGAATTCAGAGTAATGATAGTGAAGATGATCCAGGACCTTGGAAAAAGAATGGAGGCAAAGACCAAGAAATGCAAGAAATGTTTAACAAAGACCTAGAAGAATTAAAAAAGAAACGAACAGTGATAAACAATACAATAACTGAAATGAAGACTACACGAGAAGAAATCCATAGCAGAATAGCTTAGGCAGAAGAATGGATAAGTGACGTAGAAGACAGAATGGTGGAATTCACAGCTGCGGAACAGAATAAAGAAAAAAGAATGAAAAGAAATGAAGGCAGTCTAAGAGACCTCTGAGACAACATTAAACGCAACAACATTTGCATTATAGGGGTCCCAGAAGGAGAAGAGAGAGAGAAAGGACCAGAGAAAATATTTGGAGAAATTTTAGTTGAAAACTTCCCTAACATGGGAAAGGAAACAGCCACCAAAGTCCAGGAGCGCAGCGAGTCCCACACAGGATAACCCCAAGGAGAAACACATTGAGACACATAGTAATCAAACTGGCAAAAATTAAAGACAGAGAAAAATTACTGAAAGCAGCAAGGGAAAAATGACAAATAACATACAAGGGAACTCCCATAAGAATAAAAGCTGATTTCTCAGCAGAAACTCTACAAGCCAGAAGGGAGTGGCATGATATACTTAAAATGATAGAAGGGAAGAACCTACAACCAAGATTACCCTACCTGGCAAGGATTTCATTCAGATTTGATGGAGAAATCAAAAGCTTTACAGACAAGCAAAAGCTAACAGAATTCAGCCCCACCAAACCAGCTCTACAACAAATGCTAAAGGAATTTCTCTAAGTGGGAAACACAAGAGAAGAAAAGGAACTACAAAAACAAACCCAAAACAATTAAGAAAATGGTCATAGGAACATACATATCGATATTTACCTTAAACGTGAATGGATTAAATGCTCCAACCAAAGACACAGGCTTGCTGAATGGATACAAAAACAAGACCCGTTTATATGCTGTCTACAAGAGACCCACTTCAGACCTAGGGACACATTCAGACTGAAAGTGAGGGGATGGAAGAAGATATTCCATGCAAATGGAAATCAAAAGAAAGCTGGAGTACCTATACTCATATCAGATAAAATAGACTTTAAAATAAAGAATGTTACAAGAGATAAGGAAGGACACTACATAATGATCAGGGGATCAATCCAAGAACAAGATATAAAAATTATAAACATATAATCACCCAACACAAGAGCACCTTAATACATAAGGCAACTACTAATGGCTCTAAAAGACAAAATTGACAGTAACACGATAACAGTGGGGGACTTTAACTCCTCACTTACATCAATGGACAGATCATCCAAAATGAAAATAAATAAGGAAACAGAAGCTTTAAATGACACAACAGAGTAGACAGATTTAATTGATATTTACAGGACATTTCATCCAAAAACAGCAGATTACACTTTCTTCTCAAGTGCGCACAGAACATCCTCCAGGATAGATCACATCTGGGGTCACAAATCAAGCCTCAGTAAATTTAAGAAACTTGAAATCATATCAAGCATCTTTTCTGACCACAATGCTATGAGATAAGAAATGAATTACAGGGAAGAAAATGTAAAAAACACAAACACATGGAGGCTAAGCAGTACGTTACTAAATAACCAAGAGATCACTGAAGAAATCAAAGAGGCAATAAAAAAATAGCTAGAGACAAATGATAATGAAAACACGACGATGCAAAACCTATGGGATGCAGCAAAAGCAGTTCTAAGAGGAAAGATGATAGCTATACAAGCCGACCTCAAGAAACACGAAAAATCTCAAATAAACAATCTAACCTGACACCTGAAGGAACCAGAGAAAGAAGAACAACCAAAACCCAAAGTTAGCAGAAGGAAAGAAATCATAAAGATCAGAGCAGAAATAAATGAAATAGACACAAAGAATACAATAGCACAGATCAATAAAACTAAAACCTGGTTCTTTGAGAAGATAAACAAAATTGATAAACCATTAGCCAGACTCATCAAGAAAAAGAGGGAGAGGACTCAAATCAATAAAATTAGAAATGAAAAAGGAGAAGTTACAACAGACACCACAGAAATACAAAGCATCCTAACAGACTACTACAAGCAACTCTATGCCAATAAAATGGATAACCTGGAAGAAATGGACAAATTCTTAGAAAGGTATAACCTTCCAAGACTGAACCAGGAAGAAATAGAAAATGTGAACAGACCAATCACAAGTAATGAAATTGAAACTGTGATTTAAAATCTTCCAACAAACAAAAGTCCAGGACCAGATGGCTTCACAGCTGAATTCTATCAAACATTTAGAGAAGAGCTAACACCCACCCTTCTCAAACTCTTCCAAAAAATTGCAGAGGAAGGAACACTCCCAAACTCATTCTATGAGGCCACCATCACCCTGATACCAAAACCAGACAAAGATACTACAAAAAAAGAAAATTACAGACCAATGTCACTGATGAATATAGATACAAAAATCCTCAACAAAATACTAGCAAACAGAATCCAACAACACATTAAAAGGTTCATACACTATGATCAAGTGGGTTTTATACCAGGGATGCAAGGATTCTTCAGTATATGCAGATCAATCAATGTGATACACCATATTAACAAATTGAAGAATATAAACCGTATGATCAACTCAATAGATGCAAAAAAGCGTTGGACAAAATTCAACACCCATTTATAATAAAAACTCTCCAGAAAGTGGGCACAGAGGGAACTTACCTCAATATAATAAAGGCCATATATGACAAACCCACAGCAAACATCATTCTCAGTGGTGAAAAACTGAAAGCATTTCCTCTAAGACAAGGAACGAGACAAGGATGTCCACTCTCACCACTATTATTCAACATAGTTCTGGAAGTCCTACCCACGGCAATCAGAGAAGAAAAAGAAATAAAAGGAATACAAATTGGAAAAGAAGAAGTAAAACTGTCACCATTTGCAGATGACATGATACTATACTAGAGAATCCTAAAGATGCCACCAGAAAACTACTAGAGCTAATCAATGAATTTGGTAAAGTTGCAGGATACAAAATTAATGCACAGAAATCTCTTGCATTCGTATACACTAATGATGAAAAATCTGAAAGAGAAATTACGGAAACACTCCCATTTACCACTGCAACAAAAAGAATAAAAAACCTAGGAATAAACCTACCTAGGGAAACAAAAACCTGTTTGCAGAAAATTATAAGACACTGATAAAAGAAACTAAAGATGATACCAACAGATGGAGAGATATACCATGTTCTTGGATTGGAAAAATCAATATTGTGAAAATGACTACACTACCCAAAGCAATCTACAGATTCCATGCAATCCCTATCAAATTACCAATGGCATTTTTTACAGAACTAGAACAAAAAGTCTTAAAATTTGTATGGAGACACAAAAGACCCCGTATAGCCAAAGCAGTCTTGAGGGAAAAAAACGGACCTGGAGGAATCAGACTCCCTGACTTCAGACTATACTACAAAGCTACAGTAATCAAGACAATATGGTACTGGCACAGAAACAAAAACATAGATCAATGGAAAAAGATAGAAAGCCCAGAGATAAACCCATGCACCTATGGTCAACTAATCTATGACAAAGGAGGCAAGGATATACAATGGAGAAAAGAC
Source organism: Tursiops truncatus (assembly GCF_011762595.2). NCBI lineage: Eukaryota > Metazoa > Chordata > Mammalia > Artiodactyla > Delphinidae > Tursiops > Tursiops truncatus. The sequence continues at coordinate 50,046,933 of NC_047042.1, forward strand.
AGTCTCTTCAATAAGTGGTGCTGGGAAAAGTGGACAGCTACATACAAAAGAATGAAATTAGAACACTCCCTAACACCATACACAAAAATAAACTCAAAATGGATTCGAGACCTAAATGTAAGACCAGACACCATAAAACTCCTAGAGGAAAACATAGGAAGACCTCTCTTTGACATAAATCACAGCAAGATGTTTTTTGGGTTTTTTTTGTGGTACGTGGGCCTCTCACTGTTGTGGCCTCGCCCGTTGCGGAGCACAGGCTCCCGATGTGCAGGCTAAGCAGCCATGGCTCATAGGCCCATCCGCTCCGCGGCATGTGGGATCTTCCCGGACCGGGGCATGAAGCCGTGTCCCCTGCACCGGCAGGCGGACCCTCAACCACTGTGCCACCAGGGATTCCCCAGCAAGATCTTTTTTGATCCACCTCGTAGAGTAATGGAAATAAAAACAAAAATAAACAAATGGGACCTAATGAAACTTCAAAGTTTTTTCACAGCAAAGGAAACCATAAACAAGACAAAAAGACAACCCTCAGAATAGGAGAAAATATTTGCAAATGAATCAACCGACAAAGGATTAATTTCCAAAATATATATGCAGCTCAATATTAAAGAAACAAACAACCCAATCGAAAAATGAGCAGAAGACCTAAATAGACATTTCTCCAAAGAAGACATATAGACGGCCAAGAAGCACATGAAAAGCTGCTCAACATCACTAATTATTAGAGAAATGCAAATCAAAACTATAATGAGGTATCACCTCAAACCAGTTAGAATGGGCATCATCAGAAAATCTACAGACAACAAATGCTGGAGAGGGTGTGGAGAAAAGGGAACCCTCTTGCACTGTTGGTGGGAATGTAAATTGATATAGCCAGTATGGAGAACAGTATGGAGGTTCCTTAAAAAACTAAAAGTAGAATTACCATATGATCCAGCAATCCCACTACTGGGCATATACCCAGAGAAAACCATAATTCAAAAAGACACATGCACCCCAATGTTCACTGCAGCACTATTAACAATAGCCAGGTTATGGAAGCAATCTAAATGCCCATCGACAGCCTAATGGATAAGGAAGATGTGGTACATATATACAATCGAATATTACTCAGCTATAAAAAGGAACAAATTGAGTCATTTGTTGAGACGTGGATGGATTTAGAGACTGTCATACAGAGTGAAGTAAGTCAGAAAGAGAAAAACAAATATATATTAACGCATATATGTGGAACCTAGAAAAATGGTACAGGTGAACCAGTTTGCAGGGCAGAAGTTGAGACACATATGTAGAGAGCAAATGTATGGACACCAAGGGGGGAAAGCTACGGGGGTGGGGTGGGGATATTGGTGTGCTGCATTGGGCGATTGGGATTGACATGTATACACTGATGTGTATAAAATTGATGAGTAATAAGAACCTCCTGGGGCAGAAGACCTAAATAGACATTTCTCCAAAGAAGATATACAGACTGCCAACAAACACATGAAAGAATGCTCAACATCACTAATCATTAGAGAAATGCAAATCAAAACTACAATGAGATACCATCTCACACCGGTCAGAATGGCCATCATCAAAAAATCTAGAAACAATAAATGCTGGAGAGGGTGTGGAGAAAAGGAAACCCTTTTGCACTGCTGGTGGGAATGTAAATTGATACAGCCACTGTGGAGAACAGTATGGAGGTTCCTAAAAAACTACAAATGGAACTATCATATGACCCAGCAATCCCACTACTGGGCATATACCCTGAGAAAACCATAATTCAAAAAGAGTCATGTACCAAAATGTTCACTGCAGCTCTATTTACAATAGCCTGGAGATGGAAACAACCTAAGTGTCCATCATCAGATAAATGGATAAAGAAGATGTGGCACATATATACAATGGAATATTACTCAGCCATAAAAAGAAACGAAATTGAGCTATTTGTAATGAGGTGGATAGACCTAGAGTCTGTCCTACAGAGTGAAGTAAGTCAGACAGAGAGAGACAAATACCATATGCTAACACATATATATGGAATTTAAGAAAAAACATGTCATGAAGAACCTAGGGGTAAGACAGGAATAAAGACACAGACCTACTAGAGAATGGACTTGAGGATATGGGGAGGGGGAAGGGTAAGCTTTGACAAAGCGAGAGAGAGGCATGGACACATATACACTACCAAATGTAAGGTAGGTAGCTAGTGGGAAGCAGCTGCATAGCACAGGGAGAGCAGCTCGGTGCTTTGTGACCGCCTGGAGGGGTGGGATAGGGAGGGTGGGAGGGAGGGAGACGCAAGAGGGAAGAGATATGGCAACATATGTATATATATAACTGATTCATTTTGTTGTAAAGCAGAAACTAACACACCATTGTAAAGCAATTATACTCCAATAAAGATGTTAAAAAAAAAAGGAAAAGAACCTGCTGTATAAATAAATAAAACTCAAAAATTAAAAAAAACCCAACAGGAAAATGTGAATAAAGCTATGAATAAGCAATTCAAAAAACTGAAAAATCGAAAGGACCAACAAAATTATCAAAAGATGCGCAGCTTCACAAGTAGTTACGAAAATGAAGAAGTATAAGATGCTTTTAAAATTGATTTTGTTGTCAAAGAAAACATCAGTGATAGTGAGTCTGTGAGGGAAATAGTTACTCTCAGACTTTAATGACGGCAGTAAGAACTACATCAACATTTCTGGAAAATAATCTGGCATTATGTATTAAAATTAAAACATTATATATTATGTACAAGATATTCATTGCAATATTGTTCATAATAGAAGACTAGAGACAACACAGATGTCCAAAATGAAAACAGATATGGTTTCATATATCTACTGCTACAAAACAAACCACCTCAAACTTAGTGCCTCAAAACAATGTCATTTCTCACAATTCTATAGGTTGGCTGGCCATTTCTTTTCTGTTTTCACCTCTGGTTCCTCTGCAGATGCATTCAGCTAAACAGTCAGCTGGGTTAGTAGGTCCAAGATAGTCCACTTTCATGTCTGCTGGTTGATGCTGACTGGGGTGTCTTGGTTCTCTCACCCTCCTATAAGCTAGACCAGCTTCCTTACATGGCAGCTACAGGAAAGCACTCTTTGAAGTCTTCTCTTAAGGACTAAGCTCCAGAACTCACATATCACATCCACCATATTCATTGGCCGAAGCAAATCACAAGGCTAGACAAGACTCAAGAGATGGAGAAATAGATGGGAGAAGCAACAAAGCCCCATGGCAAAGGGGAATGCATACCAGGATGGAAGAACTTTACGGTTGTTAATTAGTCTACCACAGGTAGTGTGTGTTTATGTGTGTGTACTATATAGCTGTATATTTCATTATATATATGTGTATTTGTAAATCTATAGGTTTATTATAGCAATGCTATATAGTTGTATATGTCATCACATACACGTATGTTTGTAAATCCTGGAAATATGCTTAAAAATTAACTAATGAAATACTGAGCTATGTAAAGTAGTCAGCATGCTGGCTAAGGATGCAGGGCAGTGAGGGCATGTCAGGAAGGCCAACACAGGTGTGGCCCAGAGGTGAGGATAACCGGGTGTTGTGTGCAGACAGGGAGTTGCACAGAGCTGTGGGCCCAGGGAGGGCTTATGGATTCACAAAGAGGCACAGGCCAACAGGCCCAGCAATCAACGAGGCAGGGTGTGATAGGGAGAGATAAAGGGAGGTGATGGTCTACAAGGCAGGGAAAATGGTAACAAAACAATTAGACAAGTGATAACTATAATGAGACTAATGTGAAGCTAAGTTTCTTACCACCAGAGAAGGCATTATAAACATGGAAAGGGCAAAGACTAGAAAGAACCCTGGGGTATTGGATTGGAACTGGAAGTATAGGAACCAACTTCTGGTTTTATAACACACACATAGATATAGAAATAATTATGGATGTATATTAGTACATTATACATATATGTATGTGTATACAAACCATCCTTACATACTCATACATTTCCTAGTCCCTATAAGCAATGACACCCCAGTAGCAATGAGAAACTAAGCCCTTAAATCTTTGTTTTTAAACACCATATTTTACAAAAACAAATAACAATATCAAAAAACAAACAGGGCTCCTTGAAGAAATGGCTGATTCCAGGGCTGGACCAGGCAAAGTACAAGACGAACCAGGAACAGCATGTTCTGCCAGAAGTGCACAATGGATGAGATGGGAGCATGATAGACACAGGAGCCAGCTTGAAGGGGCTCCCACTGTCTAAATCAGGGACAACTTAAACAGCAAAATAAATAATGATAGTAACAAATCACAACACACTAAAATCAAAATCCACAAGTCCTTACTGATTTAATAAACAAATAAATAGGGGAGAAAGAAAAGTTCTACCTTACAATAAAATACCAACTAATACATGTAGAAGGAATAAAAAAAATAGAGAAATATAATTATAAAAGTAGTTAATTCAGGTGGGAGTCATCACTGATACCTACACTGAGGATAGTGAGTAGAGGTTTGATGAGAATCAAGATGCATAATTTTGGAATACCTCTCCACAAATTTTGATCAAATACAAAAGGACACCAATATGATCAAGGTGTTAATTACCAGTAGCAGCATGATTTGACATCATATGCCTGTGGTTGCAATGCACCGAGACAGGCACAGCCCTACTTCTGTGATATTCCTGCTAGAAATGCAAGACTTGATTGGAGTCATGAGGAAATATCACATGGACCTAGGTTCAGGGTGATCTTACAGAATGTACTACCTAAAACTGTCAAGGACATGAAAGATGGGGGAAAATGAGGCTTAAGAAGTCTGAAAAGACATGACAACTAAATACAACATGTATTCCCAGATAGGATCCTAGATCAAAAAAGAAAGAGATATTGTTGGGATAGTCGATGAAATATGAATAGGTTCCTTGGACTAGACAGTAGTGTTGTACCAATGCTTATCTTCCGACTTGGAGGGTTATATAAGAGTGCCTTGTTTTTGAGAAATAGACACTGTAGTATTTATGGGTGATGGAACACCATGTCTACAGCTTGCTCCAAAAGGTTCTGAAAAAGACTATGATAATGGGTATGTACATATGTATTTATACACACATATACAAACATGTATGTAACATATATATGAAGACAGAAAGAGAGAGGACAGGCAATGGAAGAAATGCAGTAAAATATTAACAATGGTGGAATCTGAATGAATGAGATAAAGGAGTTATTTGTACTGTTCTGGCATCTTTTAAGTTTTAAATTATTTCAAAATAGTTTTTAAAAAATGTGATTATTAATATGTGATACAGAACATCTGGTGTTACAGCAAATGATAAGCAGCTACTGTCTGAGGCTAGGAGACAGAATGAAAACCTTGGCTTAATATGTTTATTTACATAACATTCCTTTACAATACCCTGAGGGGATACATGAATAGGAGGACAATGTTTTATGCCTATTTGGCGTAAAGGCATCTCAATGTTTTTAAGTGAACTTTCCTTTCTCTTCATGGATATTAAATAGGCATTTTACAGTTCAATGAGAAAAGGAATTCTGACTTATTCATCTCTGTGGTTCCAGTACCTAATGCGTTTATGACTTTTGTCAGTTATGTCTTGAATAGGAATTCTATCCCCAATATTATTCCAGCCAGAAAATACAGCGATCCTACCAAATATAAAATAGCTAGTGGGAAGCAGCTGCATAGCACAGGGAGATCAGCTCGGTGCTTTGTGTCCACCTAGAAAGGTGGGATAGGGAGGGTGGGAGGGAGACACAAGAGGGAGGAGATATGGGGACATATGTATATGTATAGTGGATTCACTTTGTTATACAGCAGAAACTAACACAACATTGTAAAGCAACTATACTCCAATAAAGATGTTAAGAAAACAAAACAGTGATCTAAGTACCAAGAATTCTGTAACACTGAAAGGGAAAAACTGTATATGTTAAGCTAAAATATATATGTCAGACTGAGGATCGAAAAATATCAAGGATACCTTTCTTAGGAACTTGGAGGAGGAATAATTATATGCTCTACAGTCCTAAAAACAAGAATGTATAACCAGAAGCAAAAGGCCTTAGTCTAAAGAATGACTAACTGTTGACAGTTTTTGGTTAAAACCAACCAAACAGAACAGAATACAAATGAAACTTGGTGAAAAGAGCTGACAGTGGATGACAATCCTTTAAAAAATTTGAGAGGGGGGCTTCCCTGGTGGCGCAGTGGTTGGGAGTCCGCCTGCCAATGCAGGGGACACGGGTTCGTGCCCCGGTCCGGGAAGATCCCACACGCCGCAGAGCGGCTGGGCCCGTGAGCCATGGCCACTGAGACTGCGCGTCCGGAGCCTGTGCTCCGCAACGGGAGAGGCCACAGCAGTGAGAGGCCCGCGTACCACAAAAAAAAAAAAAAAAAATTTGAGAAGGTCTGAAAAACAATTAGACTGAACCATATCATACTGCTGATAAAGCATATATCCTACTAACAGATGAGTAAGGTCATTTTTAAATATGAAAGAATACATTTTTATTGCAGAAACCAAAACTCTCCAAAGCATCAAAGAATTGTCAGAATTGAACTGAGAATGTTTAAAAGCTAAATAGGTTTCATGTAGCTCAATACTCTCTCCTTCCTGGAGAATACGAACATTTTTTAGTACATTTTCTAGGCTCTTGGTCCCACTAATTAACTAGAAGAAAAAAAAAGTTATGCATGCTTGAAAATCTGTGTTACAGTTAACCATAATGAACTTCAGAACTGTCTTTTCAAAGGTTTAAACAACAGCTGAAAATTACATTTTGCTACTATACAATTCATCTGCTCTAGTAAATAAAAGATACTAATACCTTATGAAATTAGAATCTTTCTACTCATAGCGTTATTAACCTGACCTGACCAAGGAGGTGAAAGACTTATACACTAAGAACTATAAAACGTTAATAATGGAAATTGAAGATGATTCAAAGAAATAGAAAGATATCCCATGCCCTTGGATTGGAAGAATTAATATTGTTAAAATGGCCATACTACCCAAAACAATTTACAGGTTTAATGTGATCCTTATCAAATTATCCATGACATTTTTCACAGAACTAGAATAATCCTAAAATTCCTATGGAACCATAAAAGGCCAGAATTGCCAAAGCAATCCTGAAGAAAAAGAACAAAGCAGGAGGCCTAATTCTCCCAGACTTCCAACAATACTACAAAGCTACAGTAATCAAAACAGCATGGTACTGGCACAAAAACAGACATATGGACCAATGGAACAGAACAGAGAGACCACAAATAAACCCACACACCTACAGTCAATTAATCTTTGACAAAGGAGGCAAGAATATACAATGAGAAAAAGACAGTCTCTTCAGCAAGTGGTGCTGGGAACGTTGGACTGCCGCATGCAATTCTATAAAATTAGAACACACCCTCTCACCATACACAAAAGTAAACTCAAAATGGCTTAAAGACTTAAACATAAGACATGACACCATAAAACTCCTAGAAGAGAACACAGGCAAAACATTCTCTGACATACATAAATCATACCAATGTCTTCTTAGGCCAGTCTCCTAAGGCAATAGAAATAAAAACAAAAATAAACAAATGGGACTTAAACTTACAAGCTTTTGCACAGCTAAGGAAACCATAAAAAAAAAAAAGACAACCTACAGAATGGAAAAATATTTGCAAAATGATGTGACCGACAACGGCTTAATTTCCAAAAAATACAAAGAGCTCATATAAGTCAACAACAAAAAAACAAACAACCCAATCCAAAAATGGGCAGAAGACCTAAATAGACATTTCTCCAAAGAAGAAATACAGATGGGCAATAGGCACGTGAAAAGATACTCAACATTGCTAATTATTAGAGAAATGCAAATCAAAACTACAATGAGTTACCATCTCACACCAGTCAGAATGGCCATCATTAAAAAGTTTACAAATAACAAATGCTGGAGAGGGCGTGCAGAAAATGGAACCCTCCTACACTGCTGGTGGCAATGTAAGTTGTTGCAACCACTGTGGAAAACAGTATGGAGGATCCTCAGAAAACTAAAAATAGAATTACCATATGATCTAGCAATCCCACTCCCAGGTATATATCCAGACAAATCTATAATTCAAAAAGATACATGCACCCCTATGTTCACAGGAGCAATATTTACAATAGTCAAGACATGGAAACAACCTAAATGCCCATTGACAGATGAATGGATAAAGATGGGGTACATATATACAATGGAATACTACTGAGCCATAAAAACGAACAAAATAATGCCATTTGCAGCAACATGGATGCAACTAGAGATTATCCTACTAAGTGAAGTATATCAGAAAGAGAAAGACAAATACCGTATGATATCACTTATGTGTGGAATCTATTGGGTTGGCCAAAAAGTTCGCTCGGTTTTTTCCCATAAGATCTTACAGAAAAACTGAATGAAGTTTTTGGCCAACCCAATAAAATATGACACAAATGAACCTATCTATGAAACAGAATCTCAGACAGAGAACAGACTGGTGGTTGCCAAGGGGCAGGGAATTGGGGGAGGTTTGGAGAGGGAGGTTGGGGTTAGCAGATATAAGCTTTTATATAGAGAACAGATAGACAGTAAGGTCCTACTGTATAGCACAGAGAGCTATATTCAATATCATATGATAAAACATAATGGAAAAGAATATTAAAAGAAGAACGTATATATAACTGAATCACATTGCTGTACAGCAGATATTAACACAACATTGTAAATCAACTATACTTCAATTAAAAAAATTTTTTTAAATCACCTACAGGAAAAAAAATTAAAAACTGTTAAAACTATATTACAAGTTCTTCCCCTTAATGAGCAATCTTAACGTCAAATCTTTTCTAGCATATAAGAAGTAAAACAACATTCATCATTACTATAAACCAGAATCTGTATGGTTTATTTTTTTGCTTTTTTTTTAAAGTCTGGTTGGGGGTCATGAATTAGATTTTATTTCAGTCCCTTTGAGGGACAAGAGAAATGAAAGACTTTTTTTAAAAAATAAATTTATTTATTTTATTTATTTATTTTTGGGTGTGTTGGGTCTTCGTTGCTGCGCGGGGTTTCTCTAGCTGTGGTGAGCGGGGGCTACTCTTCATTGCGGTGCGTAGGTTTCTCATTGCCGTGGCTTCTCTTGTTGAAGAGCAGTGACTCTAGGCATGCGGGCTTCAGTAGTTGCAGCATGCAGACTCAGTAGTTGTGGCTCACGGCCTCTAGAGCAAGGCTCAATAAGTTGTAGCACATGGGGCTTAGTTGCTCCATGGCATGTGGGATCTTCCCAGACCAGGGATCAAACCCGTGTTCCCTGCATTGGCAGGCGGATTCTCAATCACTGCCCCACCAGGAAAGCCCTGTGTGGGTTTGTTAGTTAGCTATCTATCTATCTATCTATTTATTTATGGCTGTGTTGGGTCTTCATTGCTGCACGCAGGCTTTCTCTAGTGCGGCAAGCGGGGGCTACTCTTCCTTGTGGTGTGCAGGCTTCTCACTGCCGTGGCTTCTCTTGTTGCACAGCACGGGCTCTAGGGTGTGCGGGTTTCAGTAGTTGTGGCGCATGGGCTTAGTTGCTCCGCAGCATGTGGGATCTTCCCGGACCAGGGCTTGAACTCGTGTCCCCTGCATTGGCAGGCAGGTTCTTAACCACTGCACCACCAGGGAAGTCCCCCAGTGTGGTTTTTAAATGGAGATAAAATACTTCTTAGGACACTTCTAAGAATTAAATGAGATAATGTAATAACTAAATGCAGGGTAGCTAGTGTGAATTAAGTGCTCAATAAATGGCCTTTACTGTGTTAATTCTTATAGAAACGTTGTGAAACAACCCTGAAATATGGTCAAGTAACTTAAAAACCTATTAGAGATGTCTGTAAAAGCATATGGATAAAATCACAGTCAAATATCTAGACTGGCAAATTCAGGGAGGAAAGGAATCTTAACTTATTTATCCTTGTAGTTCCAGAATCTAACATAGTGCCTGGTACACAGAGTAGGCATTCAATACAGGTTTATTGAAATGAAGTGAGTATGAAAGTAAGTTATCTAGAAAAGAAAAAAAAAAAGAGGTAATCTGAGGTTGTCTGAAAAATAAACGTAAAGAGTCACCAAATTACTATTCCCTAAGCAAATCATACTTTAAGAAAGAAAACAAAATACCTAAGCATTTTTAGAACCATGCACAGAAAATCCTCTCAGACTGGTCTTTTTAATAATGACTGAGTCACTTTCAAATCTGTTTTGGCAAATGTGTCATATATAAAGTTCAATATTAGAGAGAAGGATTTTTAAATTTCATCTAAATAAATGTTCATACTCGAAGAGGTAAGAAGTACCCAAAACACTTGAGGAATCTTTCCTAACTTCCATTCAAGAAGAATCAGAGTTAATTCATAGTTCTTCCATCTATTTATACATGAAAATTAGCTTGAGCTTTTACCTACAAGTAAGTTGTAAATACACATATTTCACTTTCACAAGTTCAAGTGCACCCCAGAAAAGGAAGAGGAAAGAAAGAAAACCAACTCTCTCAAAAGTGGGCAGTGCTATAGGAGTATAAAAGAGTAGCAAACAAAACTTCTCTCCCATGTCTCAGCAGCCACCTGATAGAGCCCACACTTATGGCACGGTCTGCATGGTTTCAGAACACTTTCATATTGAAAACTCAAAATTCCCAGTGCAATGGGCACGGGAAAAAGCATAATGTGAAAATACAGTCCTATCTTTTCCACCCTACGTCCAAGAATAATAGGGGTCAATTTACTGTTTCTAAGAAGGACCTTTTCAAATTATTGCCCATCACCTCACTACAGCACTCACTCTTCTTATTTGCAAACTGATCAATTTTACGAAAAGCAAAAACCACACCCTTAATAATACATTCAACTCTGTGCAGCGCTTGGCTTCTGACACAAGCCGGTAAAGTACAATTCCAGAGAGACAGCTAGAGATACATCTTTTAAGCCTAGTTCAAACTAAAATTTGTGAACACTGTGCAGTTACAAATCAAATAATAACCTCAAATCAACTGCTAGAAGGAGGTTTTGAAAACAAAAAAATCATTATTATTAAACATTTACCTTTCTGAACAAAATGACGTTTTCTGAAAACAATAACCAAAGCTACCAGTCTAAACTAGAGTAATTTAGAGAACAATAACAAAGAACCTGTAGTTCACAGAGGAAAATCATTCTTAAATTATCATTTGCTTCCTACAGTACCTGGAAAAGTACAAAATGCATGAAGTCAGCTAAGAACTATTGTCCAGTCACTGACAGCATTAGTTACTTTTTAGTCTAATTTCTGGAAAGTTCTGCTGTGGTAGTTTAAAAAGGAAACCAAATTTTAACGAGAAAAAATGCCTAGTTTAAAATCTGGATATACACATTGAAGATATTCACGGTTAATTTTTTTTTTTTTAACTAAGAAGCAGGAAGGTGACAGGCACAAAGGTGTGTAACATCTGTAGATGGTTGAGCCAAATCAATTTAAAAAAAAGTCTCTATGAAATTAAGGATTTAAGATAATATCTTGACAAATATAATCTGACATGATCAAAAATCACTTTAGTTTTTTTTAACCACTAACAAAGCAAAAACTTCCAATACAAAGATTTTCACATCATACACACACACACTTTAAATTAAGAATTAAATGTAAATTCAACACACTAAAAAATTATCTAAAGGTATCCAAAATACATTTGAAACATCAGACTTTTGTTTTCACATTGATTTCTCAGACCTACTAGTAAATCTTCCCTGGAATGGGTCTTCATTTCAGTACAAGGTTGTTCAATATGCCACTTCGTGTGAATAGAGCTTGTGAGACATCCTCAAAACCTCCTCGGGAGTTCTTAATTTACAGCTCTAATTCCAGTTTCCTGCGACTCAAACAGCAACGTACAGAAAACAGCTTATACACAGGAAGGGAGAGGAATGAAGGTCCAGGGGAAAGGTCCATTCTTTTCCGGTAGCAGAAGATGCAAAAATAAAGGTTCTCTAGAGCTATGTGCCCCTATCCCCACCCATCATAGCCCTTCACTTTCATCCATCCACCCGCTCAAGACTCTCGAGCTCACGAGAACAGCCGAACCCGTGGCTTTCCACGTCTCAAAGAATGGGCGGGGGAAGCTGTGAGGTCCGGGGTACAAACAGAAAAAAAGGGAGGACATAGATCCTTTGAGGACAGAGGGACAAGAAGATGCATCCAGATGGTGAGGATGGGACGTGCTACCGAAACACAGAGGCTTGCAAATTCGCTGGGAGAAGAGCTCCCAATGGGTCAGACAGAGGATGTTGACTGTTCAGGGATGGGGACACACAATCCTCCACAAATGAAGGGAGGCACATTTGCAGGAGTCCCGGAAGGGCGTGAACTCGGTAGCGCTGAACTCGGAGCCGAAAATAGGTTGAGACAGCCTCAAAAAGACCGGTACGTCGAAGCTGAGACTTACGGTTACTTCCCGGACTGAGGGTAAGGGTCGGATGGACTCCGCAGCTCTGCAGTTCTGCCGCCCCTGCCTCTCGCGCCGAGCCGGTGACCTCAGGTACTCCCCGCGCCCCACCCACCCGGGCGGACGCCTCTCCTCGCGCTGCGCCCCCTCCTCACCGGCCCCGGTGCGCCCGCCGGGCAAAGGCTGCCGGGGCCGAGGGTGCGCCCTGGAGGCCCGCGGGGAACTCTGCGAGAGCTGGAAGCGCCTGCGACGAGGCTCAGACTGGGCGGGCGCCCCCCATGCCTCTCCGGCCGCCGCGCCGCCTCACTCGGGGGAGGAGAAGAGGGGGCGGTGGCTCTTGCCTTCGCCTCGCGGTCAAATCCGGCTCATGCTCCAGCCTGGCCCGCGCTTGCAGCTCGGGCCGCCCCCTCCCCTCCCCCGCCTCCGGTTCAGCCGCTGGCGCGCCCACTGCCGCCACCACCCCAGTCCCCGAGCCGCCCGCCACCTGCCCCAGACAGCCCTCAGCCCCAGCTAGAAACGACAAGAACGGCAGTAGCTCAGCAGCCGACCCGGAAGCTCTTCCACCACCAACCGCGAGGCCGCGAGGGGCGTGAACCCGGAAGCGATTTCTTCGCCCCGGTAGCATCGGGATGGAAAGCTAAGGCCTTTGAAGATCTGGAATCCCCTAGTTTGGGGAGGGGGTGAGGTGTGTATGGCGCTGAGCTGAGAGGAGAGGGAAGGCCAATAAAGAGCTTGTGGACAAGAGGCTCTCCGAGTCCAGAGATCAGAGCTCTCGAGGCTCGGGGTGCGGAGGGCGGCCGAACACGCCGGGTGGCTTCTGGTGGCGACCGACTGTTTTCCTGTCACAGGAAGTTGGGCCTGGCCGCTGGGAAAGTGAAGGGAAGGAGAAATGAGAAAGCGGTGACGGTCCCCCGCCCCCCAGGTGACTGTCCCACCCACTGAATTGAATGTAGTGGCCCGGGAGGTCCTCGGCCCCCCACACGGGTGAGACGAGGAGGAGCACGATTCAGACTCCAGCGAGAGAAACGGAAAGGTAGGAGGCCGAACTATCTCCATCCACATCTAGTTTTTCCAGGCAAGGACTTTACTTCTTACAAGTAATTACAAAGACGCCAAAGACCCTTTTTGGGTGGCGGCTCTCGGTGCAGAGAGGCGTGCACGTCCTTTTCCGTTAGTGGACGCTGATGGGCGGTGGCGGAGGAAAAACCTCCTAGGCAGAGTGTTGATTTTTGTCATTTCAGGAAAAGCGATTCACAACTTGTCCTTGGAGCTCACCGCTCCTCTCTTTCCCTCTCTCCATCTTTTAAGGCTTTGGGCTTTCGTTCTTTGCTCGGTTCTCCATGGTGTTTTTAGCTTCACCAGAAATCTTTGATCTAGCTGACCTGACTCGGGACCTCACCTCCATGATTCCCTTCTCACTCTTGGAGAGTTTTTGTATCTTCAGTTTGCTTGCAGATGCTTCTCTCAGCATCATGTCTTTTAACTGCTTTGATGATGTCCTCATCTTATTTTGGGGAAAATGTCAAAAACTCAAAAATGTTTTCATAACAGTAGGAAAACAAATAATTCATTCCATGATCTTTTCGACTTAAACCCGAGTTAATGTGTTAGTTGGTTTCCCCTTCGAACTGGGTTGAAGAACTATAGTAGCAGTTGATATAAAGCATGTTTAGATATACTACGGATGAAATCATGCTCCCCCAAATAACCTCCTTAAATATACTTGTAGGAATTCATTTGTTTCCCAATTCCACTATTACTTAGTTCCTTCTCTGTTAGCCAGATTTAGTATAATTGCATTCAGAAGTTATTTGAAGATTATTAAATATCTTAAATTACAGAATAGAATGTCACTTAACAGAAGGAAAGTACTTGAAAATTACCGATGGTACTTTTTGATACTACCTGATGATTGGTAGAACTGGTTGAAAGGACAAGGACAAAACAAGCTGTGTTAGAAGTAGCACCAATGACTATTTTCTATTCTGCTTTATTATTACTTCCTCTCTTTTTATTACTATAAACCAATTTGAGTGGCAAAAGGATGAAATTTTTAATCGTCAACATATCCCTGTAGGGGAATTCTTACAGATATTTAGTTGCCATCACTTCTGTCTAATGTAACAATGCTTTAAAATATTAAATTGTTCCAGGAGAGTGGAGAAGTGGCATGTAGCTACTCTACCTCAGTTTTTTTTTCCTGTAAAATGGAGATAATAATAATACTTCATCAGGTTTGGGGGAGAATAAAATGAGTTAATGCATGTAAAGCACTTAGCACAGTGTCTAGCACATAATAAACATTATAGGTGTTAGCACTTATTATTTTAAAAGCATAATAACATGGGTTTTATTAGGTTGAAAAACATTGCTTAAGGATGGAGGAGAAGGGATCAGGAACATCCTACAGAACCCTAAGATAATGCTCCTTTTTTTGTTTTTATTCATGAAGTACACTTTCTGATCATTATTGGTAATTTCTATTAGCATGTACTTTGTAAATCATCTTGTCAATTTTGACTTCTGGTAACTAAATTTACAATACCTATATTCATGTACTGAATCTTCTCTTTTTCTTCATTGCAAACAACTTTTAAAGTCTGTCCATCTGGGGAATTCCGTGGCGGTCCAGTGGTTTAGGACTCTGCCCTTTCATTGCCTAGGGCCCGGGTTCAATACCTGGTCAGGAGACTAAGATCCTGCAAGCCTTGCAGTGCGGCCAGAATAAATAAATAAAGTTTGTCTGTCTGTACTCTATACAACAAATGTTTCTCATTAAAGACATTATTGGCAGTTTGTTCAACAGGACTGTTTTTAGTAAAGATGTTAACAAACCTCCCCCCATGGGGACTAAATGGCATCTGTTCACCCCATTTCTCCCCAGTCATAGTGACGAGAAATGCCCGTACAGATTTTCAAATGATCCCAGGTAGGTATCACTCCCAATTGAGAACCACTTCTACATATTTGTAAGGCTTTATTAGTTAGGCAGCATATTATCATTTATTCTTAAGCATTTTCCAGAAAATGCCACATATTTCCTATTGGTCACTTGAACCTTTATCTAAAATTCAGTCTAAACACACTACAAATTTTAGTTATAGCTTTTTCTGTTATTTTTAGCTCAAATTACCCTCTTCCAATCCTTTTGCATGTGTTTCTGCCCTAGCAGTTTTGCCTTCATATATTAGTAGCTTCTGTTCTTTTCCTCACTTAAGCCTTTGTTTCCTTCTTTCATGTCACTGGAAGTATGTATATTTCAAACATTCAAGTATGACTATTTCTTGAAACTCAATTTTTAGAATCTTTGGGGTACATTAACATTAAATGGCGTAAAAACAAAATGCTATAACCCTCACGGTTTTTAAAAATTATATCACATTTGTTTATCTTTTAAAAATTGAGTGTATTGTGCAATACCAAATATTCTAGAGAAGTGATAAGTATTAACAAATAAAGCTTTTTTGCTAATAGATGTTTTTTTAACATGAGTTGACCAGCGCAGGAATTGATTTGCTTTAAATCGTGTTTAGAAAACTAAGAATTACTTGATTTCTCTTTTTAGGTGCTTAGTAGAAAAAAGGGTTTCCATAATAGTGCCATATATGTTACAAAATGTATTCACAATGCAATGTCTTTCTTTTGGGGGCTGGCAGTCTTCAAGGAGGCATCCATACATTTCAAAATTTGTTGGGTTTTATTATCTTGAAGTCATTGTTAATCTGAGGTGAAAAGTAATTGCTAAATAGAAATTCTGAAAAGAAAAAAGCCTCATCTTTTTCACTTAGTATAGAAAGTGCTGTTGTATGAGGTGGGTTTTAAGATGATCTTATGGAAAAACTGAACTGAAAATAATTCAACAAGGTATAGAGTGAAAATGAATGTCTTCAAAACTTTTCACAAAATGAAATGTCTCAATCCTAATGTTTTCTGTAGTTTCTCTGTTGAGATAGCTGTAGTTTCTCTGTATCTAAATCAGTGAACATTTTTATAATCTAAAATAAAATTTTTTATAATTTATAACTAAATTTTATAATTTAAAATAATTTATAAATTAAAATAATTTTGTGCAATAATTTTAATGGTTCTTTTAATTTTAGCCTAACATTTACTTAAAATGTCATAAGTTACTGGATTTTAAAAACATTTCTTTTAAAGGAAATTTTCCAGTTATAAGGCAGTGGAAGGAAGTAAATTAAAGGCTTTTGTTATTACACAAGGAAGCAAATTAAAGGTTTCAAAATGACTATTAATTGCAGTTGAGAAAACAGTAAAGTCCTCTATCTCCTCTCAAAAGATATTCAAAACCTTTCTTGAAAATGAGCTCTTTTTTTTCTATGAGAGTTGGGGCAATAAGGAAATCATTAAATATGAACAGGTCATTTTAATGCCTAATGGACTTTAAAAAAAACTGAAGAAGGTTCATCTCACCATGGCTAGGAAAGCAACTCCTTGCTTGATGTTCTTTTAGAAATTTACTGGCATATAAATGAGAGGAAGTTTTTTTAAAACAAATAAATAAAATATATTCAATACAAAGAGATTTGTTTTAGTCTAGCCATGAAAAAAAAATTAATAATAGCACTTAATGAAGAGATGGAACTATCAAACAACCAAGAGTGCTTGAACTTCAATTACTTGTTAGAAATTGCCTAATGGAGACTTCAAATTAGTCTGGGGAAAAAAGTGTTCATGTGTATGTATATTTAAATATATATATTGTATATTTGGAAAAAATTTTTGGATTATGTAGGGAATTGATAATGGAAGTGGGAAATATTCTTAAGTCATCATCAGAAAGCTTTTATGAACTGACTAAATGTTTTTGAGTCTGTGATAGGCAGCTCCAATGAAAATTATAAACTATCCTTTAGTTCATCCAAATGTCAGATATCAAAGTTCTTTTTAAAGATTCTGGAAAGAATGTCAATGGCAGCTATCTATTTCTAGCTTCCAAACTATTAACAGTATGACATTCACTTGTGCAATTTATGGAAAATAAGTGGGTACTATTCTAAATTGCTAGTTCAAGCCATTTTTTACTTAGTATTTACAAGACATTTTATAATCATATCACCTTTTTATAGGTCCAAAAGGCAGATTCTTATGCTGTTAAGACCTATGAAAGTATGTATCCCCATTTTAAAAAACAAAAATCTACCTTTAATAGAAAAGGAAAAAAGGACAAGGTAATCTTAAATTATAAACAAAGGTTTTGAATGGTAACATATTATCAGTTATCTCTGACTTGCTTTTTACATAGTATATGTATTCTAAGATAGAAAAATCAACATTTTATTTTTTAAATTGTTTTTCAGAGTGGTTATGTGTCCTTTAATTTAATCTTTCAGGGGATTTCTTTGTTTTATAAAGCAATGGGAAATCCAGAAAACATAGAAGATGCGTACGTTGCTGTTATTCGGCCAAAGAATGCTGCCAGTCTCAATTCTCGGGAATACAGAGCTAAGTCATATGAAGTGAGAACGATTTCCTAACATTTGATTTTCAACCATTGAATGTCATTCTCCATTATCATTTTCATTTACATATAAAGTATAACCATAGCCTGTAAATTCTTGTTGATAACCTTGATCTTGACAAGCTAGAATTTACAGTCGTAGATCTGCCCATCATCATGTCTTTTCTGCTACATGTATTTTGACCATTTTTCTATTCATTGATATGGATAAATTATTAGATATTAAAAGTTACTTATTTGAGTTTTACTTATATAACTTATGAGAGTTTGGTTTTTAGTACAGTTTACAGAATGGCTCTCAAAAATTGAAAAAAAAATTGCAAAATTCAGCTTATTCAAAATTCCAACCTAAATTTTGTTCTTGGCTGTTTTCCCAAAGAACTGTTTTTAAAAGTTCATTAAAAAATATCTTTACCTTTAATTAAGTTTTAGGCAATTAAGTTACTTCTCTGTAGTCTTGAATACATATATTAGTAAACATGATTGAGGCTCCTGCCAAAAAAAACCCAAAGCAGAATTGTTATCTTTTCTATGCAGCAGATTTCAAGCATCATAAAATACTTCTAATCTAATCTAACTTGAACTAACTTCTCTAGTATTTTGCTTTAATTGCTTTTTTAAGGTTAGTTTTCTGAAACCTATTAAGGGATACTGCAGGGGTTCTGAGGAGACTACTGCTTCAGCAGTGCTCTGACTTACTGGTTCTCAGTCTTGGCTACACTGTTAAATCACCTGGGGAACTTTAACATTTCCAGTACCAGGACCCCACTCCCCTGACATTCTGATTTAATAGGTCTGAGATGAAGCTGTGCATTGATACTGTTTTGAAAGAGTCCAGGTTATTCTTATATGCAGCTAGGGTTAAGAAAGACTGCTGGCTTATTATATTCTAGGGCAAGTAAGTTTAATTTTAAACACTCTCTTAATACTATTTTTCTCATCTAAGATTTTGTTGCATGAAGTTCCCATTGAAGGACAGAAAAAAAAGAGAAAGAAGGTTTTGTTGGAAACTAAACTTCAAGGCAACAGTGAAATAACACAAGGCATATTGGATTATGTAGTAGAAACCACCAAACCAATTTCTCCTGCAAACCAGGGTATCAGAGGTAAGAAACTTTTCTTTTTAACACAGTTGGCTTTAAATGCTTGTGGAGAAAGACATTTTAAAAAGTAGATTAAAATCAGTTTCTTTTTATGTTCCTTTTCATTTGAAAAACTTGAAAAAGACTCAGAAATTTCTAGGGTTTTTTTTTAAGGTGCAGCCAAGCCCCCTTCAAAAAGCAACTTAACAATTTTTTTAAGTTAAAAATATTTTTGAAATGTTTAGATAATTTTAAGTAAAAAAGAAATTGAAAATATTTAAATTGTGTTAATGATTTGTTCAAGAGAGAGAGGAAGCCAACAGGTGGCTTAAAAATTAAAAGAAAGCACAAAATTACTTTTGTTAGAAGTGTATATTTCCCTAGATAAGTATCTGTGAACTACTATGTTTGTTTCTCTACTCCAGGACAAGAGAAAACTATAAACCTCTCTCCATAACTAAGTAACAGTTAAGATTTTGTGTATTAGAGCAAGTCCTATAAATTACCAGTCAGCAGAGGTTTTCTTCCCATTTGGTCACAAGAAGAAGATCATTTTCAATGAGCCAAAATAAATTGTAGAAGTATTCACCCTGAAAGGTTCAGGCCTCATTAAAAATATTAGATAATCTATAGCCTATGAAACTGATTAAACATTAATGATCAATTTTATCAGGCTGTGGCCTCACAAGAAGCATATAGCAGAAGTTACAGAAATTATATACTCTGTCCAGGATTCAGGCATTATAATTAAAAAGGTAAAGCTAATTTCAGTCAAACAGCAGTTGAAAACAGTTGTTGATAGTGAGGTAAAGCATACCTCTCTGTGCCTAGTTTTCAGTTTTTTAAAGCTTATTTAGTGTTTTTTTCTATTTGTTCATCTTTATAGAGATTAGTTGTCTAATTCATCTCTCACTAAAGAGACTATTTTTGTTGCAGAGATAAGGCTGAATCCTGTAATTTGATTTGTTGGTTATTTGGGATAGTTGTTCTCTAGAGATAGCTGAACTAAGCCTGTTTCATAACTTCTGGAGGTACCATTCACCATATTTATCTCCCCAACTGGTAACCTCCTCAATAGGGCCTGCAGGGTTTTTGTGGCTTGGGGCTCTAAGCATTGTAACTCGAGATTATAAGAAGTTCCTGCATAAATTTACAGATCTTTGATACACATTCTGAGTACTACAGAGAGAATCCCCTTTCCCTAATTATCAGATTGACTTTTTAAATAAAATGATCTAGAAATTGATCTTAGCTAAAAAGGGGGACTATCCCTGTGGGTGATCAAGGCAAGTGAAAGGCTCTTCTTTTGGATGCCACAAATTTGTCAGCCTTTTCTACCTCAGTCTTGGACTTCTCTGATAAATTTTCATCCAGATTTGTTTTACTATCACTAAATTGTTATAGTTATCAGGATCTATTCTGAGATCAAATTACTGAGACAAAGTCTGAGCCCAAATCACATATTTGAGCTGAGATAGACAAGTCATAATTTGCTATGAATTAGCCGAACTCTACCACTTGGTTCATTTACCAAGCAGGGGGATATAAGTGATATCAGTGTTAACAAAAATATCCCCCGGCCCAGAGGGCTGGGTAGTTTTTCTTAGGAGAAGTTACAAGTGGATAGGCACCCTGAAACATGTCTAGCACAATTATATCGTATATACTTAGACAGTAGAATGTACTAATACATTTTCAGGCAGCTTTTAATAAGAGAAATGAAAGTAAAGAAGTTTTACTTAACTAAATAGACAGTTATATCAATGAACCATGCCATACCTGACTATCCTATTCAATTGAGGTTTTCTAAAAGTGTGAAATATTTTTATAGAGTAATATGATTTCTTATATAAGCATCACATGAAAATTACCAATGACTTTATAATAGCAGTAGTTGTGCCTTTTTGTGCAGTGCTATATATAGTTTATAAAACACTACCACAATTACTTATTAATGAAATTCTTAAATTGGTCCTGTGAGTTAGTATATAGTCATTTTTACATCTGTAAAATGGAAATGCAAACATAGGTTGTCACCTACAAAAATCATATTCCCATTAGTGGAGGAGTTAGGACTAGAACTTCATTTCCCAACTTGTAATCAGTGCTTTTCTTTCCCCGCATGACAGATCTCACAGTTGCATATATAATTTGCAAAGTAGGCAATTAAACAATGGATCAGAACTGGATTTAGGGAAGCTGCAAGGCAGGAAAGATTAAGTGGGACAAGACCTCAAGCCAGACGAAAGAAATATTGCCTCTCAAATTTATTAGAATGTATCTAACACTTATATTTTGTACAAGTGTCTATTTTGTAAAAAATTGTTTGGGGGCTATAATAATAATGTGCCATAATAATCACAAATATTGACTCCAGCATTTTGTGAATGAATGAAGCTGCTTGAGCTCATATTATCTACCTGTCCGCAGAAGGCATCCAGCCAGGCATTCCTACCTGGGTCAAGAACAAGGTTCTATTTCTTGAGATGGGGAGATTGGAAGGGTTGATAAAAATTATGACAAAGATATCCAGAATATGAAAGGTTTTAGAGTGAAAGACTTGTAGGTTGTTATTTATAGCCCCCTTGCTGCCAAATCAGGAACAACAGACTAAGTATAAGAATGGTGGTTACGGGCTTCCCTGGTGGCGCAGTGGTCGGGAGTCCGCCTGCTGATGCAGGGGACACGGGTTCGTGCCCCAGTCCGGGAAGATCCCACATGCCGCAGAGCGGCTGGGCCCGTGAGCCATGGCCGCTGAGCCTGCGCGTCCGGAGCCTGTGCTCCGCAACGGGAGAGGCCACAACAGTGAGAGGCCGCGAACCGCAAAAAAAAAAAAAGAGAGAATGGTGGTTACAATTCAGAACAACAGTTTATAGCCCAATCAGATTTTAATAAAAACTGAAACTGAGAGTGGAGGTTGAATATTAAATGAAGAGCTGCTAAACTTTAAGACTTTGCAGTTTATGTACACTACGCTTCTTGGCCAGCTTAGACTTTAGTGAAACTCTTACCATCTACATCCCAACTGAATGAAGTATATGCCTGTTCACCTTGCAGGATGTGTTGCTGTTCAGCTGCTCTATCAGTCCTTAGCAGGATGGTTTTCCTTGCTACGTATAGGAAGCTTCTCTTTTAGTGAGTCAGAACAGGGGATCTATTGGTTGATTGTCCACAGAATGATTTACATTATTATCAGAATTACCAGTTTTTATTAGTGCCCATAATAAAATTGACTTTTTATATTTCAGTTCCTCTTAATACTGCCTTTAAAATATTTTTTTCTAATTCTCAAGGTAATATATATGATTTTAAAGGGCCCATTATTTTTATCTTTACTGACTTAAAAAAAATGATTAGGAAAACGAGTGGTACTAATGAAGAAATTTCCTCTGGATGGGGAGAAGATGGGCAGAGAAGCGGCATTATTTATTGTTCCATCAGTTGTCAAAGGTAAAGTCTAAGTTTCACCTTATGAATCTTTGTATACCTTAGGTGCTAAGCTAAAGTCTGTTGAGGAACTTAGGAATTTGGATTCATAGTTACTATTGTAATACTATTATAGAATACATGTTTTTAAGATAATGGAAGATGGAGAAATTTGTTACTTAAAAAGATGGTTTGATTTCAAAGTAATATTCAGGCTTCCAGACTGATCAGTAATATTTTTGTTTCTGTTTTTAAAAGTAGAACAAAGAAGTGAGGAAGGAAGCCATAATCGAAACAAAAAGTTTTTAGCTTATAATGAGGGATTTTTCAGACTGTGCTATATAGGTAGAATAGAAATAAAAATTTATGTATTTTGGAAAATTAACAGATTATGATCAGAACCTATCTTATATTTGGGAAAAGAAAGTGTCAGTAATAGTTCTAAAATACTCTTCCCAACAGTAGTGGTAATATTTAAAGAACTTAGATCTAATATGAAAATTTAATTTGAGCTTTGACAAGGAATTTATCCTATTATGCTGGAATAATAGAAAAAATATTGAGGTTCAGTGCAGACCATGCAGCCCACTAATTTTGTGTTCTGGGCAAATCACCTCTTTAAGCCTCACCTCTTTATTTGTAAGATAGATACCTGCTCCTACTTGGTTCATCGTGCTGGAAGAATTCAGTGAGGTATTAGATGTAAAAATCACTTTGGAACCTGTAGAGTACTGGCCTCATGTAAGGCCGTAATAATACTAATGATATATTAATGACCCACTGTGGACATCTCATCAGACTGCTGCTACACAGTACTTACACGTATTTTATTAGCCAGCTCTATCATTACAGAATTTTTTTTTTCCCCAGCCATACTTAGGTTAAACAGATCAGTATGTTAAATGGTGCTGGAAACCTTATTATTAATCAGAATTTTACAACATTGTTGAGGAAGAGAAAGGGGAAACAATTTCTGTAGTCCTCCAGGATTCTAAATCCTGCATTCACTCAAATGGATAAGGTCACAGAGCTGGCCAGCAATTGAATCCAAGTCTACTAATTTAAAATCTAGAACAATTTATGTTATACTTAACAATTTTTTTAACATACTGTGTACTTTTAAATAAAAATCATGCAGTCGTAAACCTTTTATATGATGGCATAATTCTTCATTTTTCTTTTTCAGATAATACTAAATATACGTATACTCCAGGATGCCCAATTTTTTACTGCTTACAAGATATTATGCGAGTCTGTAGTGAATCCAGCACTCACTTTGCTGCACTTACAGCAAGAATGTTAATAGCCTTGGATAAGTAAGAACTGCCATTAAAAATATTTTTTAATAAATCAAATACATGTTCATATTAGATATTAGCTCTGAGAGAAATTCTTTTGGAAGAAAATAATAAAATTAATAATATATATATTAAGAAATGGTAGGTTTTTGAAGTATAATATAAAAATTTTAAACCCCAAAGACAAGATTGTCCTGATTTGCTTGCAACATGTTAAGTTTATTCTTAGAAAATGACAAAGATTGGCCTGGCCTAAGAATTAAGATTCCTTTGTTATAAAACTAGATTTAGTATTGATTTACCCTTATCAGTGAACAAGTCGTTTCACCTGTCATGCCTTTTGTCTTTCTGTAACAGCAGGTCTAATGTCACCTACATCTCAGTGGTTTAAATTTTTAAAGGGCTTCGTGTTTTTTGAAAAGGATTTTAATTATTATTTGTTACATGCATTAAAAAAAATAGTTTGCTATGTCCAATAACAGAACTTTTATTTACAGTAAATGAAGTACTTAACACTAATTAAAATTATAAAAATCCCGGGACTTCCCTGGTGGCACAGTGGTTAAGAATCCTCCTGCCAATGCAGGGGACACGGGTGTGAGCCCTGGTCCGGGAAGATTCCACAAGCTGCAAAGCAACTAAGCCCATGCACCACAACTACTGAGCCTGAGCTCTAGAGCCCGCGAGCCACAACTACTGAGCCCGTGTGCCACAACTGCTGAAGCCCATGCACCTAGAGCCTGTGCTCTGTAACAAGAGAAGCCACTGCAGTGAGAAGCCTGTGCACATCACTGAAGAGTAGCCCCCACTCGCGCAACTAGAGAAAGCCTGCGCGCAGCAACGAAGACCCAGCAGAGCTAAAAATAAATAAATAAATTTATTTTTTAAAAAAATCATAAAAATCTGAATGTAGTATTAGAAAGAATCACACATCAGAGTTGGATAGTAGTTTAGTTTTTTCATCTTCACTTTTTAACAAATACATCTACTACCTCTTCTTTTTATTTTGCCAGGTGGTTAGATGAACGTCATGCACAATCTCACTTTATTCCGGCTTTATTCCGACCTTCTCCTCTTGAGCGGATAAAAACTAATGTTATAAACCCTGCATATGCTACTGAATCAGGTCAGACAGAAAACTCGCTACATATGGGCTATAGTGCACTAGAAATAAAGAGTAAAATGTTAGCCCTAGAGAAAGCAGATACCTGTATTTACAACCCTTTGTTTGGATCAGATCTTCAATATACAAACCGGGTAAGAGTTGAATGAATTTTGGCTTTGATTTCAAAAGACATGTCATTTCAAATGTAATTTTTTTTCCTGAGATAAATGCATCTATTACTAATTGTAAACATTAAGATGACATCCGTACTTAGCTCTATTTTTATACATCAAAGTCAGGTGTCTAAAGCTCAGTATCTAAAGCTGTTTTTGTTTTTGTTTTGTTTTGTTTTCCCTTTCTAGGTAGATAAAGTGGTAATAAATCCATACTTTGGTCTAGGAGCTCCAGACTACTCAAAAATCCAAATTCCCAAACAGGAAAAATGGCAGAGAAGCATGAGCAGTGTCTCAGAAGACAAGTATTGTTCTGGTTTTCCTTCACATTGCTTTTTAAACACCTAATTCTAATGTTAAAATACTGTTTAAAATGATATATGCAATTAGTATGCAATGTAATCATTACATAAATGATTTAGTTTACAGCTGCTCAGTGAAACATAGCTTTCATAGATATGTCACATTTGTTTCAAAACAATATGAATTTCAACAGTGCCTGCTTTTTTTTTTCTTCTTTTCTTTTAATGATTAGGGAACGACAGTGGGTAGATGATTTTCCTCTCCATCGAAGTGCCTGTGAAGGAGATTCGGAATTATTAAGCCGACTTCTCAATGAAAGATTTTCAGTCAACCAATTAGATAGTGACCACTGGGCACCCATTCATTATGCATGCTGGTAAATAGATTATTCTTTTGTTTTTAGAAAGAATGAATTCTTAGTTTATAAATGTTAGTGCTTCTTTTCAAAGCTGTTCTCATTCCAGCCACTTTTTCCTATACCATGTTTGCCTTATGAGCTTTCTCTGTAGTAATCTTTGATTACTGTGTATGTGCCACACCGTTCAGATTTACAAGGTCTGCCCCACAGGAAAAGTATCATTAATGTTTTCAGGCATCCTGAGGTCATGCAGTAGGATAGCTAATGACTAGCAAGTGCCATTGCACAGCACACAGTCCCTTATTCACCCTTGCAATTTCTATTGTTTCGTACTGGAGTTGTGTTATGTTTGTTTATCCTTATTATATTTTATTTTATTATTGTTATTATTTATTTTTTATTTTTGGCTGCGTTGGGTCTTCGTTGCTGCGTGCAGGCTTTTCTCTGGTTGCAGTGAGTGGGGTCTACTCTTAGATGCAGTGCACAGGCTTCTCATTGCAGTGGCTTCTCTTGTTGCAGAGCATGGGCTCTAGGCACGTGGGCTTCAGTAGTTGTGGCATATGGGCTCATTAGTTGTGGCTTGCAGGCTCTAGAGCTCAGGCTCAGTAGTTGTGGCACATGGGCTTAGTTTCTCCGTGGCATGTGGGATCTTTCCAGATCAGGGCTTAAACCTGTGTCCCCTGCATTGGCAGGCGGATTCTTAACCACTGTGCCACCAGGGAAGCCCTATCCTTATAAAATTTACATGTGTTAGCTACTTATGGTTTGACCTTGCATCATGTTAGAAAAGTATTCTTTTAGTTCTTTGGAAAGCTGTGGTATCAGGAAACACCAAAAGTTTTCATTAGAATTAAAGCCTTCCTTTTTTTTTTTTTTTTTTTTATGAGAGGGATTAGCTCACAGGATTGGAGTTAGCTCTTTCCACTAGTTGCCCAGTGTAGTTCTTGCTCTGGTACTCTTCTCACATAATAATAACTCTTCCCCTCAGCCTGGGTTACGTTCTTAAATTTATGTTCGTAGCAGTAGTTAACTATTTGCTGTAGCCTGTCCTCTAGAAAGGATGTAATTAAGTTGTTTACTATTATTTCTTATGGGAAAGTTGCCTTTGACTTACTGTTTAAAGTGAACTTCTTTGACTAGTTTAAGAAGTGCCTGCACTATTTACGGCCTGTTAAAGTCCACAACTTTTTAGCTGCATGACATTGAGCAAGTGACTTTACTTCAGAGGTCCCCAACCCCCAGGCTGTGGACCGGTACTTGTCCGCGGCCTGTTAGGACCCGGGCCACACAGCAAGAGGTGAGCTGCAGGCGAGCAAGCGAAGCTTCATCTGCCGCTCCCTGTCACTCGCGTTACCTACCGCCTGAACCATCCCCCATCTATGGAAAAATTGTCTCCCATGAAACCAGTCCCTGGTGCCAGAAAGGTTACTGCTGCTTTACTTTACCTCTCTGCATCTTAGTTTATTATCTATATGTAAAATACATTAATTAGATCATTTTCAACTCAAACTCTTTTTATTTCACTGTGATCAAACAGCTTACTGATCAATATTTCTGATCTAGTAGCTAAATATAGTTGCTTTTAATATATATCTTTTCTCCATTAAAAATATGCTGTTTCCTTAAAAATATGCTCCTTTATTAAATAAATATGCTCTTAATTTTTTTTCTGTTTCCTTAAAAATATAATCTTTTATTCTATAAATGTATTCTTAATTGTTTTACCATTACAGGGAATTTTTATACTCAGATTTGGAAAGAGTTACCCTAAATCTTCTTACACTGAACTTACAGTTGTTTCTTCAGATTACTGGTAGATACTGGTAGCAGCAGCAGTACCAGAAGAAATCACATGCTTTTTGTTGAGCTAAACAGAAAGAGGTAGAGAATATAGTTCAAACTCCAAGAAAGTACACTGTGGAATTGAAAAAGACAGAGGCAGTAAATTTTAGCTTAGGAATCCCAAATTTATATTTGCCTATATTGTTGCCCTTTTTGCGGCAGGGCCTTTTTTTCTTCTCTATTAAAAGAATGGTAATATTTTCAATTGCCTATTACATAAAAACAGAAGTATGGTATAGTATTTAATGTGCTTTGGAATGTACCTACGTTTCAGACCCAACTGAAACTTTTAGTTCCTAAAAGTATGGCCTTTAGCAAATTACTTAATGTCTCTAAGGATCTGTTTCTTTATCTAAAAGATGAGCTTAATTTTAGTGCCTCTCTTCAGATTAGAGGAGAAAATGCAAATAAATGCTTTGAAGGGTACCTGGCAGTAATAAGCACTCAAAAAATGTTGTCTGTTATTAAAGTGTTATAAAAATTTAAAGATTTTGATGTCTGAATCTAAAATTCATTACCTGTTGTATTTTTATTTGTAAAGTCGTATTACTGCAATACACCAAGGAAGAGTTTTATCCTTCGATAAAACTAATTTCTGTTAGCTGGAAATAATAACCAAGTTTAATACACCACTAGTAGTATAGGTCACCTTGCAATACTTTTTATTTTTTTTATTTTTGGCTGCATTGGGTCTTCGTTGCTGTGCGCGGGCTTTCTCTAGTTGTGGTGAGCGAGGGCTACTCTTCATTGTGGTGTGCAGGCTTCTCATTGCGGTGGCTCCTTTTGTTGTGGAGCACGGGCTCTAGGCGCACGAACTTCAGTAGTTGTAGCGTGTGAGCTCAGTAGTTTTGGCTCGTGGGCTCTAGAGTGCAGGCTCAGTAGTTGTGGCTCATGGGCTCAGTTGCTCCACAGCATGTGGGATCCTCCCGGACCAGGGCTCAAACCCGTGTCCCCTGCATTGGCAGGCAGATTCCTAACCACTGCGCCACCAGGAAAGTCCTGCAATACTTTTAATAAGATAGATAATTTGATTCATGTGAATTTGAATGAAGACTGATTTAACTGTTTAGTAAAGAACATAAATTACCTTATCTTGGAAATGTACTCTTATTCACTAACTGGTACGAGGATTGAGAAGGGGAATACTGGGCTATCTCATCAAGAGACTGGGATTTGGGGCCTATCTTTATAAGCTTAGACAAGATGTTTTACCCATCTTTCTCTGTTTTCTCATCTTTAAAATGAGGGGTTTTATTAGATCAGTGGTTCTCAAACTTTTGTGTTAGGGTTCCTTGTCATTCTTCAAAATTACAGGATCCCAATTAGCGTTGGTTTATGTGAAGTATATCTAGTGTTACTATATTAGAAGTTTAAACTGAAAAATATTTTAAGCATTTCTTAATTCATTTTAAAATAACAGTAAATATATATTAACATAAATAACAAAGTTTTATGAAATATGCCCTTATTTTCCAAAAACAAAAAAATTAATGAGAAAAGTAGCATTATTTTACATTTTTGCATCTTTTTACTGACTAGCCTTGTAGAAGACAGTTGGATTCTCACATCTGATTCTGCCTTTAATTTGCTGCAATTTTCATGTCAGGTAGCTTCTAGAAAACTCCATTGTACACTTATGAGAAAATGATAATGAAAAGGGCAGATAACATCTTAGTATTATTATGAAAATATGTTTGACCAAGAGGACACCCTGAAAAGATTTCAGAGATCAAAGAGTTTCCTGGATCACTCTTTGAGGACCACTTAATTAAATCACTCCTAGGATTACTCCAACTTCAAAAATTCTCATATTGATGACATGTGCCTAAAAATTTTCTTTACTAGAATCACCATTTTCCAAAACTATTTAAGTTGGCTTTCTCCCCTTATGGGTAACTTGTCAGCCACTCAGTAAAAGTCTCACTGACATCTCATATTTTCTCACCTCTCTCAAATCAGTATCTTCTCTCTCTGATAGTACCTTCAGGCTTCCTATCATTGCTAAAGAGTATTTTAGAACTATGATGATTTGGCTCCCTACAAATTATTCCATCTGATTTCATTTGGGCCTTCACTGTAGCCAGTTGTGTGTTGTCTTTGTCTCATTCATCTTGGCAGCCTTTTGGTCCCCTATAAACTATTCTAAATCTTTCTACTCTTAAGCACTTAAACTTCCACTACCTTTTTTCTCTACTCTCATCAGATAGTTTTACCCCCTATTTTCAAAGACAGTTGACGCCATCAGAAATGTCCTTCTTCTCCACCCCAATCATCAGTTTTTTTGTTCCCATCTCTCTCCTGTATCATAGAGTTTGCATGAAAAATCCTTCTTGTTCCCCATTAAATTCACTTCTTACTTTTCTGCACTTTCTTTCCTCTTGTCTTCAAACATACATGGTTCCTCTCCCTCCTTGAAAAAGAACCTTAATTTGAACCTGCTGCCTCTTCTGGCCACTATCGTGTTTATTCCCTTCCTTTCATAGCCAGACTTCAATGGTAAGGGGGCCACACACACTGCTTTCTCTTTTTCACTCTTCATGAACCTTCTTAACCTTTTCTGAGTTTTTAATCTCTTTCCCTGCTCTGCTGCATTAAATGCTGTTGACCACCCCTTTGTTCAAGGAACAAATTGCAGTTGAAAGGACAGCTATAATGGAGCTATAGTAAAGGTCAGTACAAATGCAAGATATAACTGATACCATTATTATTATTATTGAAATACTGGTCTCCATTCTGTGACCCAAGCATGTGTTTATAGTATGGAAACACCTATACCACGATTCAGAAAACTGGATTCTAACTGGCTGGTAACCATGAGACGTTGGGCAAGTTACTTAACTGGTACAAGCTTCATTTTTTTCATCTGTGCACTAGAAATATCTCTGCCTGCATCATAATTTGCTGTGAAGATTATATTAAGTAATTATATAAGGAAGTACCTTGAAAACTTTAAAGAATCATACAAAATATGTTTATATTAATTATTTTTATTATTACTTCTTGAATTGCTCCCCTAGTATCTTTTCCTATCCTGAAAGTGTTTTTCAAGATGCATTTCATTGTTCTAAAATGTTCATCTTTCTCAAAATTCTCTCAGAAAGATTTCATCCATTCCTCCCAGCCTTAACAGTAATTCTTCTCAGTTGGATGAATTTGCATATTCTTAGATATCTCAAGCCTTTGCCTTCCTCCTGAGTACCAAGTCTGCATTTTCAATTGCCAACTGAACAATTTAGTCACTCATTTTTTTTTCTTTTTTTTTTATATACATAAGGCAGTTTGGAGAATGCAAAGACATAACCTTCAAGGAGCTTCCAGGCTGATAGAAATGTATATATACAAGGATGAAAGTAGATAAAATGAGGTTAAAAACTAAAACTGAAATGGTAAAGTGTAGTGGGAATATACAGGAGGTAGATTTTAAACTGTTTCAGAGAAATAATAGAACTTAACCTAAACAAAGTCAGGAGGGGGAAAAGGACATCTCAAGAATAGCTAAGAACATGAGCAAACAGTCATATGAATAAGAAGGCTAGGATACAATTAGCAGGTTCAGGCTGTAGGAAAACCATAGGGTATGTGAAGGGGAAGAAAGTTGACAGCAAATCGTATTAGTTCTAAAGATGCTATTTTCCCCTCAAATGCACCATATTTAAAAGCAAATTTCCTTTCCCCTTCTACCCATTTATTTCCAAAAAATGAATTACCTTTCCACCATTGCATTAGATTGCGACCTTATATAAGTCTTTATAACCAAATGGTGGACTCACTATGTCTCGCACATTCTTTGTACTCTTTTTCCCACTATCTAGAATATTTACTTCTCTTCAGCATCTCTTCAGCTTCTTCCTATTTAAAATCCAGTTCAAATTATTCTTCTATCAGAACACTTTTCAGAACTGAGACTGAAATCTTATCTTCCTTTTCCAACATTTTTTAAAGCATTAATTATATACTATTATGATTTGACAAATATATATTTTTTGATTGTTCTCCTCAACTGTTACTTAAATTTTACAGTGTTATGTAACTTATCTTATGTTTTTGTTTTCCTCTCTGATTACATTATAAGCCTTTACCAGAGCAGAGACCGTTCATCATAACATATCTTTGTGTCTCCCACATTGCCTCATACAGCAGCTATGTGGAGAATTACGTCTTTGGGCCTATTTTGTAAATCAAAGGCAGGGCTGAGTAAAAAGCATTATTAAATTTATGGGTTACTTTCTGCTTCTGAAAAGAATTTTGACTAAAAATTTTATCTCCCTAATTTATAATTTTTGTATTGTATTTTGTGTGATAGTGATTCTCTGTCATCTACTCTATCTTGTATTTGAGATTATATTTTCTTCCAGTTGATCAGAAATAGAAACAGTTGAACTGAATCAGAGTAATTCATAAGAAATCCCTAAGCACTGAAAACATTACATCTGTGTCTTCATTGCTTGTTCTCTGCCCTAGAAAGATCTTAGATATTGTCTAAAATTTGGATTTTTCAAACATTTCAGGTGACTTTTTAGGTGTTTTATTTTTTTATAGGTATGGAAAAGTTGAAGCCACTCGCATATTGTTAGAGAAGGGAAAGTGCAATCCAAACCTTTTAAATGGACAACTTAGTTCTCCTCTTCATTTTGCTGCTGGAGGAGGACATGCTGAAATAGTACAGATTCTCCTAAACCATCCAGAAGTTGACAGAGTAAGTTATTTTCCAGGCTTTTTTTTTTTTTTTTTTTTAATGATCAAACAGTGAATAACAATGACACTAAAATGGTAAGTTATACACTTGAGAGGTCAGCTGAAAAATAAAAACAAATTTCACTTACTATATAGAATAAGTAATATTTATGGGTATACTTTGCTTTTGTACATACTTTTTTAGATTATAGTAAAATATGTCTCACATAAAATTTACCATTTTAGCCATTTTTAGATGTACATTGGCATTAAGTACATTTACATTGTTTTAGAACCATCACCGCCATGCATCTACAGAATGTACATAAAATTTAACCTCTTTTCACTTTATAGTGTATTTTCTCAAAAATATCTTTAAGAAGGAAAAGGATATTTTGGAATTTGTATTAACAAGTATTTTGGGGCTTCCCTGGTGGTGCAGTGGTTCAGAATCCACCTGCCGATGCAGGGGACGGGGGTTTGAGCCCTGCTCCGGGAAGATCCCACATGCCGCGGAGCAGCTAAGCCCATTCACCACAACTACTGAACTTGTGCTCTAGAGCCTGCGAGCCACAGCTACTGAGCACACACGCCTAGAGCCCGTGCTCTGCAACAAGAAAGGCCACCACAATGAGAAGCCCACGCATCACAACGAAGAGTAGCCCCCACTCGCCCCAGCTAGAGAAAGCCCATGCACAGCAACAAAGACCCAGCGCAGCCAAAAATAAATTAAATAAATAATTTTTTTTAAAAAAAGCTTTAACAAAACCTTTGTTGTTACTATAATCAGAACTTTTTTTTGGGGGGGGTGCGCGGGCCTCTCAGTGCTGTGGCCTCCCCCACTGCGGAGCACAGGCTCCGGACGCGCAGGCTCAGCGGCCATGGCTCACGGGCCTAGCCGCTCTGCGGCATGCGGGATCCTCCCGGACCGGGGCACAAACCCACGTCCCCCGCATCGGCAGGCGGACTCCCAACCACTGCGCCACCAGGGAAGCCCTATAATCAGAACTTTTGAAAAACAGTAATCACATTGATTAGTGCTTTGAGTCATCTTTGGCAGTTCATGTTTAAGTATAGCATGCACTAAGTTTGCTTAATATGTACTTAACACTTGACAATAGTTTTGTAATGAAACTTTGATATTTTCCCTTATTTGTACATTTGTAATGCCTTTTATCTTTAACCTTTTCCCCCCACATTTCTAGCACATAACAGACCAACAAGGAAGATCTCCTTTAAATATTTGTGAAGAAAACAAACAAAATAATTGGGAAGAAGCTGCAAAATTGTTGAAGGAAGCCATTAACAAACCAGTAAGAATTATCTTCATAAACTAATTAGAGCCAAGCATTGTATTTAAATTGATAAGTAATTTGAGGATCTGTGTCAAGGGTGGAAGGATATAAATGTATGGATGGCTTCTTTCCTGCTTTTATAAAACCTCATGGTTAGACTTCATAGGTATTAAATTTGTTATCATCCCTAACATTTGGATATTTATTCTTGCATATCAAAATAAAACTGCATAAATAAATCTTTCGATCAGTTAAAATTAATCTAATTTCTAGTGTAATCTGTATACTTGGTGTGCTGATTACAAATTTTAGCCTATTCATTGGAGCATCTCTCTCTACTTAGGCCTTCTAAGTAATATATTTGTAAATATTGGGCTGGCCAAAAAGTTCGTTCGAGTTTTTCCATAATGTATGAAAAACCTGAACGAACTTTCTGGCCAACCCAATAATAATATTACACTTCATTTGGTAATTTAGTTTTGGCAAGTTGTCATCTATTACAGATTCATCTTCCTCCTCAAGATAGTGAATGGGTTAAAATAGGAGATTTCTAAGTCTTTTATTCTGCCAATTCAACCTGGCCTTTCCAGCTACTTATGTACAAAATAATTAGCAGTGACATTAAAATAGAGAAGAATTAACAATTAGAAAAAACTCAGTTATGCCTGAAAGTTATAGTGATGTTAAAACTGTTATCAGTTTAAAAATTGTTTGGAAACTTAAAAAACAGATGAAAGGATTTATACCAACTGATAAAGGATAAAAGTTTTATACCAACAGGTATAACCCGTATGTTTGAGCCTTTCCAGACATTTCTATTAAGTAGGCAATGAGTATTTGTTGAATATTTTTGTAAATTTAACACCATAAAATGCTGAAAGTGATGTGATAAAGAATACATATTCTTTATTTATTCAGTACATGATCTCTGCCTTTAAGGAAAATTACACACATTCATACACATTTTTGTCAAAACACTATTCCCTGAGTACAGGACAAAAGCAAGGAAATAGATAAGCAGTACAGGCACCCTTATGTTATACTTCATTGCAATTTGTTTTCTATTTGTATAGTTAAAACACATTTTTAGGGACTTCCCTGGCAGCACAGTGGTTAAGAATCTGCCTGCCAATGCAGGGGCCACGGGTTTGAGCCCTGATCCAGGAAGATCCCACATGCTGTGGAGCAACTAAGCCCATGCGCCACAGCTACTGAGGGTGCTCTAGACCCCGCGAGCCACAACTGCTGAAGCCCGTGTGCTGCAATGAAGAGTAACCCCCTCTTGCCACAACTAGAGAAAGCCCGTGTGCAGCAACAAAGACCCAACACAGCCACAAATAAATAAATAAATTTTGTAAAAAACCATTTTTATTTCTTATATAATTTTTATATCTGAATGTATAAAAGGAATTAGGTACTTTTATCTAAAATGAACTGTCCTGGAAGTTGTTTGGTGGCATCAGTTACTTCCTATAACAATAAAAATGTATTGAGAATATCATTTCTCTCTGGGATTTTCTGAACAGGAGGAAAGAAACTGGCTCGTGGTCCATTGTTTCATAACTTTTATCTGCAAAGTCTTCTATCACAGATTCCTCTTAGGACAAATTATTGCTGGTACACATTTCTACATTCTAATTTGTGGCTCACTAAACTCACGAGGTACTTGACTAACACCAGATTTAGTTAACCAAGTCTATATCCCCCATTTGATATTTACATTGTACATTAATGGCTTTAAAATATACTTTCAGAAGATTTTGAAGTTGAATATTTTTTAAAAACCCATTTGCCTTAGTTTCTCAAACTTATTTGACCATGGAATATTCAGAGGAAAACATGTTAGAAAATATAAATAATGAAAAAAAAATTTTTTTTAATATCGCTAGAAGGTCCAGTGGTTAGGACTCTGTGCTTCCACTGCAGGGGGGGTGCAGGTTCAATCCCTAATTGGTGAAGTAAGATCCTGCAAGCCACATGGCAAGGCAAAAATAAATAAAATATTGCCAGAAGATTCTCACTTGAAGTTGTTTTTAAGCAGATGAAGTTGAAATTAAAGCATTTTGTTGTATTGGGATGTATAATTTATAACCAGGTTGCATAATTTATTATCATTCTTTGTCCTAGTATGAAAAAGTTCGAATATACAGAATGGATGGATCATACCGTTCTGTTGAACTGAAGCATGGAAATAATACCTCAGTGCAGCAGATAATGGAAGGAATGCGTCTCTCTCAAGAAACACAGCAATATTTCACTATTTGGATCTGTTCAGAAAATCTCAGTAAGAAATTTGTTATTCTGTTGTATAAACCTGATTATTCCTTTTTGAGAGTGGGTTGGTAAACTTAAGTATAGCATCAATTATTATTGACTTTTAAATTTTCAAATGAGACAGTGTTCTTCTCTTTTATACAGATTGTTTATGTTCAGACTGCTGAAACAGATAAACCTCTGCTTCCTCCTGGCCCCTCTTTGTTCATACAATGGTTTTTTTTTTTTTTTTTTTTTGCGGTATGCGGGCCTCTCACTGTTGTGGCCTCTCCCGCTGCAGAGCACAGGCTCCGGACGCGCAGGCTCAGCGGCCATGGCTCACGGGCCCAGCCGCTCCGCAGCATGTGGGATCCTCCCGGACCAGGGCACGAACCCGCGGCCCCTGCATCGGCAGGCGTACTCTCAACCACTGTGCCACCAGGGAAGCCCGCGTACAATGTTTGAAATGATAAAAACCAAAACATTTTTCTTTGGCAATGAATTTGATTTGAATGCTGTTAAACGTAGTGCTCATCCAACTTGCCTTTATTTTCAGTGCTCACCTCATCTCAGAATAATACAGATTTTCTTTTTCTATATATTGGTTTTCTATCAGATCTTTGTTATTTAAACTCGACCCAATGTCATTATAGATTTGTCTCTCAGACAAAGTATTGCAGATACATAAGGGATTTCATTGAGGTGGTTGTGATTGGTTATCTAGTGATTTAATTGTATTTTTTTAAACACCAAATTCTACTGATTTTCTCATTAAATAGGCTATCATGGAATTAAGGATCTTAAATATATTTGATAAATTTTATTCATTTTCAGATTTAGTCTCATAATTCTTATATTCTTAATAAACAATTAACCTCAAATTGGGTAGTAATGTTGATTAAAGTCAATATTGATTTAAATTTAGATCTGTAATTTGTGTGTGTTCAGTACTTAGGTACAGAGAGTTTGATAAAAAGTTTCTATGTGTTGATATAATTGGTTCATTTTTACATTATCATTTATAAAAGGAAAGATGTTTTTCAGGCCTTCAACTCAAGCCTTATCATAAACCATTGCAACATGTTCGTGACTGGCCAGAAATACTTGCTGAATTGACTAATTTGGATCCCCAAAGGGAGACACCACAGCTTTTCCTAAGAAGAGATGTGAGACTTCCTTTGGAAGTTGAGAAAAAGGTTTGCTCAGAAATCTTTTTTACAGTCATTTAAATGTTCAGAATCTACTGAGTTCCTGTTTTAAGCACTAGAGGCAAAAATTGTACTCTTCCTTTACAGGAGGTTTTATTTCTGTTTTTCTGTTCAATCCTTACATCCCTGTTGTAAGTGGTAGAGTTTGAGTCAGTCTACTTACAAAGCCCCTGGTTGGTTTTTCCATTTCCCCACCTCCATTGTCTTAGAATACAAAAGAAATAGAGAATCCATCCTAAGGAGAATTACCAACCAGATGGGAGAAAGATTTTAGAGTAGAAAAAAATTTTAGAGTAGTTAGAAAGGGAGTACAGTGTCAGATAAACTTAATAAATGGCTAATCAGTTGCGTAAGTTTCAAAGGAGCAAAGAGATGCATTGGTGTAAGGGGAGAACAGAAAAAATATTCTGGATAGAGAAGATTATATTTACAAAGGGGACATTAAAAAGTTATTCTCAACAGTCGGTAAATAGCTGTTTTTGACTCAACAGAGAACTATATAGATAGTAAAAAATGAGAATGGAATTTACATTTGATTAAAAAAAGGTCTGTCCCAAACAAGTATGTTTGGATTTGAATTACTGTAAATTTTAGAGGAGAAGTGAAATAATGTCATCTGAGGGACGACTGGACAAGGAAGAAACCTAAGGGAGATGTTACAAGTTAAACTAGGTGATAATCTAAGTACAGTGGTAGCTGTGAAAACTGGGGGAAAAAGAAAATTTCCAGGCTCTCATAAATTTGGTGAAGAAAAAATACACAATTTCCAGATTCTTTATTCAAGAAAATATTAAACAGACAAGGTTAAACAAATTTTAGCACATGAAAATTTCAGTGACCTTGTCCAAACTTGGTAAATGTTTTATGCCTGACTATTCATATTGTCCCTCTTCTGTTATCAATCTAAAGGTAAAAAAGCCATTTGACAAAATCCAGTAGCCTTTCATGGTAAAACTCTCAGAAAACTAGGATAGATGGGAACTTCCTCAGTGTAATAAATGGCATTTATGAAAAACCCACAGTTAACATACTCAGTGGTGAAAGACTGAAAACTCCTCCTAAGAACAAGACAAGGATACCTGCTTTCACCACTGCTGTTTAACAAGAACTAGAAGTTCTAACCAAAGCAATGAGCCACACTCCCCCAACCACCACCGCCCAAAAAAAAGGAAAGAAAGAAAAGAAAAAAAAAGAAAGGCATCCAGATTGGAAAGGAAAAAGTAAAACTGTCTCTGTTGATCACAAATGACATTATCCTGTATATAGGAAATTCTAAAGAATCTACACAAAAGCTACTAGGGCTAATAAATGGATTCAGCAAAGTTGTAGGGTACAAGCTTAACACACGAAAATCAGTTGTTTCTATAACCAGCCACAGACACTCCCCCCCCCCAAAAAAGGAAACTAAAAACTCCATTAAAATAACTTCTAAAAGAATAAAATACCTAGGAATAAGTTAAACAAGAGAGCTGCAAAACTCGTACACTGAAAACTACAAAAACATTGCTGAAATAAATTAAAGAAGACATAAGTAACTAGAAAGACTTCCCATGTTCAAGGATAAGAAGACTTAATATTGTTAAGACATCAATACAAGCAAAGTGATCTACCAATTCAACACAATTCCCTAACAACAGACGTTTTTGCAGAAATGGGAAAGGCAATCCCCAAATTCATTGCAAAGGGCCTTGAACAGCCAAAACATTCTTGAAAAAGAAGAATAAAGTTGTGGGATTCACATTTCCAAATTTCTTAGTACAAAGCTACAGTAATCCAAACAATGTGGTACTGGTATAAGGATAGACATAGACTAGTGGAATAGAATTGAGAGTCCTGAAGTAACCCCATATATCCATGCCAACTGCTTTTTGACAAGGATGCCAAATGCATCCAATGAAGAAAACATAGTCTCTTCAACAGATGATGCTGGGACAACTGGAAATTCATATGCAAAAAGTATAAAATTAGACCCTGATCTCACACCACATCAGAAATTGACTCAGTGTATCAATAACCTAAATATAAAAGCCAAAACCATAAAACTCTTAGGACAAAATATATGGGTTGTCTTCATGACCTTAGATTTGGCCTTGGAGTTTTAGATATGACACCAAAAACATGAGTAACAAAAGAAAAAATCGATAAATGAGACTTCATCAAAATTAAAAGCATTTGTAAATCAAAGGACATTATCAAGAAAAAGACAAGCTAGAGAATGCAAGAACATATTTGCAAATCATAAATCTGGTAAGTGTTTACTATCCAGAATATTAAAAGAACTACAACTCCACAACGAAAAGACAACCCAATTAAATTGGGTAAAGGACTTAAATATCATTTCTCCAGTAAAGATATACAAGTGGCCAACAAGCATATGCAAAGACACTCAGCATTATCAGTCATTAAGGAAATGCAAATCAAAACACAATGAGAAACCACTTCACACCTACTAGAATGGTTGTAATAATAAAAATTTATAAAAGAAGATGTTGAGTTTTGATGAAGATATAGAGAAATTGGAACCCTTGTATGTTGTAGGTAGGAGTGTAAAATGGTGCAGCTGCTGTGGAAAACAGTTGAGTGGTTCTTCCAAAAACTAAACATAGAATTACCATTTGATCCAGCAGTTCCACTCCTAGGTATATACCTAAAGGAAACAAGAACTCAAACAGATACTTGCATTCCATCATTCTTAACAGCATTATTCATAATAACCAAAAAGGTGGACACAAGCTAAAGTGTTCATCAACAGATAAATGGATGAAGAAAATGGAATATTATTCAGCCATAAAAAGGAATGAAGTTTTGATACATGTCGTAACATGGATGAACCTTGAAAACATGCTAGGTGAAATAAGCCATACACAAAAGGACAAATACTGTTTGATTCTACTTATCTTAAATAAATATCTAGAATAGATACTATAAACAGAAAGTATATTAGTGTGATGGGGGGAGAGAATGAGGACTTAATGGTTACAGAGTTTCTGTTTGGGCAATGAAAATATGGAAATAGTTGTGATGGTTCACAACAT
The DNA here is from genome assembly GCF_011762595.2 of Tursiops truncatus. Taxonomy (NCBI): domain Eukaryota; kingdom Metazoa; phylum Chordata; class Mammalia; order Artiodactyla; family Delphinidae; genus Tursiops; species Tursiops truncatus. The sequence goes on from NC_047042.1 coordinate 50,086,936, forward strand.
TGTGAATGTAATTAATGCCACTAAATTCTACAGTTAAAAATAGTTAAAATGGTAAACTTTGTTAGCAGTTCTTAAAATGTAATAGATGTATGAAATTTGCAAATAATCTAAATATACTCAGCCTGTCTTCTTTCTTTCTAAGTAATATTTTTAAAGTTGGCTGGTAGAGAAAGAGCAATAATGATAATACTTGGATATTAATTAATTGCATATTATGTTACAAATAATACAAAGTAGGTTCAAGTGAGAAGAAGCAAGGCTTAGTGAGTACTTAAGGTGAATCAGAATATCACGATCATCTGATAAAGTGGTTGCGTTCTTTTTCACTCATTGTGTAATTGAAAAATTCCTATTTTTACCACCTGAAAAATAGAAGAATTGTATTTTTTTGGTTAGGATTATTCTTTTAGGATGAAAAGAGCCTGCTTTCATTTAAAAAGAACAATCGTTGACTAATAGTCACTGAACACACTATTAGGAATTATAATTATTCTCTATTCAAACTCTTCAAATTCTTTAAGTTAATTTTTATTAGAAAAATGTTTTCTTTCATTTTTTCCCAACAATTATTTTGAGAAATTAAAAACCCATAGGAAAGTTGAAAAAGTAATAAACTTCATACCATCATATACCATTCATTAAATTCACTAATTGTTAACATTTTGCTACATTGGTTTCATCTTTCCTCTCTTTTGGTTGTGAACCATTTAAAATTGAGTTGCAGACATCCTGGCACTTCATCCCTAAATATTTTAACATGCATCTTCTAAGAACAAGGATGTACCTACATAGTACAGTACCACTTTCACCCTAATAAAATTAATGTTTCCATAATAACCTCTAATATCAGACCCATATTCAGATTTCCCCCCAATTTTTCAGTCTCTTAACTCCCAACTGAAGGAGCTAGTCAGCGTTCATGCTTTGCATTTGATTACTGTCTCTTTAAGTCTCCTTTAATCTAGAGCAATCCCCTTATCTTTTTTTCCCCATGAAATTCTGTTTCAGTTTTTTTAATATTATCAATATATGGAGTATTATAGTATTTTAGTTAGTATGACAACATTTCTTTTGCCATAAGGAATTTGGGTCATTTTGAATCATATTTGGAAACATACTAAGTATTCATTCAGAATCTCTATAATTGGTGATTATTTCCAAGTAGAAATGTATTCTTTAGGCTGGCATTTTTCAATGTTTGTTAATCTTATCAGATAAAGTGAAACTTTAAAGTTTTCAAAACTTAAAAAAGTATGCTCTCCTTTAGTGTTATTTGAAAGTGCAAAGTACTGAATATTTTTTAGTCAAATAAAAAATGTTAAGCTTTTTTCAAACTTCATGTGTCCTTCTGGGAGTTAATACTTCCTTTTATCTTCTTTGAGGTTCACTACTATATTGGGTGAAGCACAGATTGTAGAAGAATGTTTGAGGAATATAAAGAATTTAAGTAAAATTGTACTATAAGTTATACACACTCATATCCATAAACTGATGATAATTTTATTGAACTGTGAATCAGAGGTTAGCAACCTATGGCCTACTGCTGTATCTGACCTGTTGCCTACTTTTGTATATCCTGCAAGCTATTAATGGTTGAAAAAAATTCAAAAGAATATTTCATGTCATGTGAACATTTCATGAAATTCAAATTTCAGAATCAATATAAAAAGTTTTAGTAGAACTCCAACATTTGTAGATGTATTGTCTATAGATGCTTTTGTGCTACAATAGCAGAGTTGAGTCGTTCTAACAGACTATCTGACTCACAAAGCTTAAAATATTACTATCTGGGCTTTAATAGAAAAAAATTGTCAACCTTTGCTCTAAAGCAATAACAGCGTATTTATATGAAATTACATAGCTTTTGCTTTTTCATATTAGATAGTGGCAAGTTGTACATTTATAACAGGAAATTGTGACCTAATAACCAAATTATACTTTTTCTTTTAAGATTGAAGACCCATTAGCTATTCTTATTCTCTTTGATGAAGCCAGATATAATTTACTGAAGGGCTTTTATACGGCTCCTGATGCTAAACTGATAACATTGGCAAGTCTACTGTTGCAGATAGTTTATGGAAATTATGAGAGTAAGAAACACAAGCAAGGTTTCCTAAAGTAAGTATTTAATACAATTCATGGTCTTGTGCTATACCCAAGGTTCAGTTTAACCAAGAAAATTTAGAAATATTACGTTACTAAGAACTATTTAGACGTTGGTTTGGAATTAAATAATATAAGGCATGGAATGAGAAAAAAAAAAAAAAAAGTAAAGCATTCTTTACGTTACACTCTCTCCAAAGTTCTTTTTCTTATATTTGAATATAGTTTGATATGCCTTATACTTGTTAGCTTTATCTTTCTTTACTGTATGTTTAAATAAGTTCACTAAAGCCTGACTTGGATTAGTAGAAAAAATGTTACAAGGCAGATGCATTTCACCATATACCACCACAAAAACTAGTTCATGTTTCATATTGAGAGAAAACATTGAGGTTTAGCACATTTAAAGTTTGTTTATTGTAGTTTTAAATATTCAAAAATATTTTGTGGCTACTGAAAGAAGAAACATTTCTCTAAATTGAGCAATATTAGGATCGTGACTTTTTGCTTAAAATGTTGAGAGTTCTCCGATATGTTACAATATAATATTTTTCAGCTCAAAAATCATATTAATTAAAGCCATTTACATGTAAATGATTATATTACTGTAGCTACTAAAGATGATTTATTTAAAAGATGTTGGTGTATTTGCTTACAGTGAAGAAAATCTAAAATCCATTGTACCTATTACCAAATTGAAAAGTAAGGCACCTCACTGGACAAACCGAATACTTCATGAATACAAGGTAAGCTGTTAAATAGAAATAAAAAGACATTTTATAGCCTAGTTGAAATTTTGTTAGTATTATTAATATGTTTTAAACATAGGTACATTACATTTTATTCTTGAAATTAAATAAGGATCTTATAGTTCACATGCCTGAAAGGAAAAGGAGCAAAATAGTTTTATTTTTAATAATGTAGAATCTTTTACTGAATACCGTCTGTATGCTGGATACTGTGGTAAGTGCTAGAGATTAAAAAAACATGAGATAATACACTATCTCTATCCATGAGGCACTTAAAAATGTAATAGAATAGATAAACATTATTTTTAGACCTTGATATTTCTTTTTTTTTAATATAAGATCTCAAAAGAAAAACTGCCTTTGGTATAATGTCACACAATTTTATTTGTCTTTGGGATAGCCTTGATTTTAGAAACTGTTTAGTTGACCTGTTTGGATTATCAAAGGTACATTCTCCTTTCACATCTGTTTATTTTACTTTGTTTTTAGAATCTTAGTACAAGTGAAGGTGTCAGTAAAGAAATGCATCACCTACAGCGCATGTTCTTACAGAATTGTTGGGAAATTCCTACATATGGAGCAGCTTTTTTCATAGGACAGATATTTACAAAGGCAAGCCCCAGTAATCATAAAGTCATCCCTGTGTATGTAGGTGTGAATATAAAAGGACTTCATCTTCTCAATATGGAAACTAAGGTAGATTTTCATCTTTTCAGCTGTTTTTGACCAGTCACATTATGTAATATCTAAAATAACAGTACTAGCCTACATGAACAATTTCATTCATTTATAATAGCAAAGGATAGGGGGGTGAAAACGAAATGATTATCAATAGGGAGTTAACATATTAATTGTAACATTGAAATACCTTGCAGCCATATAAAAGAATGAAGAATATTTTTCTGTGGAATGATCTCCAAGATATATTTGGTGCTGAACCATATGTAATATGCTACCATTCATGTAAAAATGGGTGGAAATGGGTATTTATCTGAAGAAAACAGAAACGCTAACACAAAAAGATACATGCACATCCCTGTTCATTGAAACATTATTTACAATGGCCAAGATAAACAACCTAAGTGTCCATCAGTGGATGAATGGCTAAAGAAAATGTGTAAATATATACAATGGAATATTAATCGGCCATTAAAAAGAATGAAGTCTTTCATTTGCAACAATATGGATGGACCTTGAGGGCATTATGCCTAGTGAAATAAGTCAGACAAAGATAAATACTATATGATCTCACTATTTATATGTGGAATCTTTTTTTAAAAAAAAAACAAGCTCATAAGATACAAAGAACAGACTGGTGGTTGCCAAAGGCAGGGAGTTGGGAGATGGGCAAAATGGGTAAAGGGGGTCAAAAGGTACAAACTTCCAGCTGTAAAATAAATAAGTCATGGGGATGTAGTATAGAGCATGGTGACCATAGTTAATAATACTGTATTGCATATTTGAAAGTTGCTAAGGGAATAGATCTTAAAATTCCTCATCACAAGAAAAAGAAAGTTGTAACTATGTATGGTGATGGATGTTAATGATACTTATTGTGGGGATCATTTTGCAATATATATAAATATTGAATCATTATGTTGTATACCTGAAACTAATATAATGTTATATGTCAATTATACCTCAAAAAATGGGGGGAAGTGAATACTATATTTGCATAAGTATTGCTTTTGTATGCATAAAATGTCTCTTAAAGCCTTTAGAGGGGGGGAACCATGTAACTGGGAATAAGAGTAGAAGGGAGACTTTTCATTATATAGCATTTTGCAACTTAAAAAAATTTTTTTTAACTGTGAATGTATTACCTATTCTAAAAATTAGATTTAAATGAAAAAAATACAGATTTAAAAAAGGAAATATAATATCTGACACAAGTGGTTCATTTTGCAAATTAGAATAAGTTATAAGAACATTTTGGGGGGCAAGATGAAGTGTGGATGGGACTGTGAATACCTGTTAGAACTGTTCAGAGGTTTTCTATTCCACCATCTTTTTTTTTTTTTTTTTTTTTTGCGGTACGCGGGCCTCTCACTGTTGTGGCCTCTCCCGCTGCGGAGCACAGGCATGTGGGATCTTCCCAGACCGGGTCACGGACCCGTGTCCCCTGCATCATCAGGTGGACTCTCAACCACTGCACCACCAGGGAAGCCCCACTATTCCACCATCTTGATCTGGCCGCCCCTACTTCAGAGCTTTTCAGTCAGAGGCTTATTACTGTATTGTGCCCCTTTTTCTAATCAAAGTCATGATAATATAAATATGGTGTTATCAATTAATTTTAGCATATTTAACACATTTCACAGGATAAACAGCTTTCTAGTTAGTAATAGGAAGCAGATAAAAATCTGTTTTGTTCATTCAGATATGTCACGAATAGACTATTTTCCAAATCAGTTTAAGTAACTGAGCTTACGCATTTTTAAAAGGCGTTTTAGATTAGGGAATTTCATCGTAAACCTAACTTTTTTCATCATTTTTGTAAGTCTTTATTATGTAATCACATACCTTCTGAAAGTATCCCAATTGTAGTTTAGTTATTTCCTGATAACTCAGGATCATCATTATGGGCAACAGTTATTTTCCCATACTGTTAGAAATGCCTGTGAATGGAGATAAAGAATATGCAGGGACATAGGGCAGTGACTGACTTGGAACTTGATTTTTTGAAGTCTCTGATATCTGCTTGCTTTGGAGTCATTTGCTTATCATTTTCTATTTAGACTATTTTACTCATACAAAATAAGCTGCTTCTTATTAGCTTGTAACTACTTTTTCTATTCCTGTTGTACTAAAGAAATGAAGGAGAAATTCCCCTTGTCATTTCAAGAAATTTTTCCTCTGCTATTTCAGAGCATTTTATACAAATATCTGCAAATTCTTCTTCATCGAACTGGATGGTGATACTGTGGGCATAACACTGAGCCTTTTCTCTAAACTATATTTTGTGTTTGACTTTTGGGAGCATTCCAAATTTAGGCAACAATGAAAAGTTTTATATAGTATTCAAATGATGTTTCAGTAATATAACATTTCATATTATGAATAATATTCTGGTCCAGGAATTGAGTAAGTGAGATAGCAGTAGCAGGCAGAGGATGATAGTGTTATTAAGAATCTGCTTTTTCTAGAAATATAAATAGAAATGCTGTCATTGGGCATATAAAAAGGTGATTGAAACCAAGGGTAACAATGTTTTCTGTCCACATAATCATTACCCTGTGTTCTGTAAGCTACTGATAAATTTATGGCACCTATAAAAGCTCTAAGATAATTACATTTTCAAACGATATAGGAACAATCAGCTTGTCCTCAGTTGTCTTAGATTGACCAAATCTGCTAGGGTTGAATATGACAAGCTTGCTTAAATAAACATCTTCATCTGCAAAAATACATTCATTTGCATTTAAAAGTCTACATATGGGATACATTAGCCTCAGAGATTAAATCTCAGGAAAAGCCATAGAATACAGCTGTGTTGTTTTTTTTAATCTCAATTACTTCTGCCTTCTATATTTTGTTATTGTTTGGAATAATAAAAGTTGCCCCTCAGAAAATACAGCTCAGCCAGTTTCATATACTCATCAGAGACCTATCTTTCTACTTACATAAAATGTAGGCACTATCGAATAGGTAAATGCAGTGTTACAGTTCAATGTTTTACTATAGTGAAAGCATTACAGTCTTCATAACTGAACTGTACTTGTTGATATATCTTCAGCCTTAATACCACTGCTACATCCAGGCAATAGATTACCCTTTGCTGATGTCAATTTATGTAGACCATAATGCCCTTCTGAAATAAAACTGGTTCTTTAAATACCCATATAGTGCCATTGTTCATGGTCACTTGTCAACATCACTGTTTCTCCTGTGTGTCCTGGTTGGCTATGTCTACTTCTGACTTACATGGTTTTCCTTTTCTGCTCTCAACTATCCCTGTCATTTCTCTTACTTTTTTGACTTCCTTCACTAAGCACCTTCCCCTTTGTAGGTTTTACCTCCTAATGAGAGCTACTTTTTCCTTCTGGAGCAGACTGGTCTCTCAAAACAGCCATGTGGGCTCTTCAACTCCATTCAGCCGTTTTCATTATTGTGGATTTCTCAAGAATTCCTTTCTCCCTGCACACTGTCCTTTAAAAACAAAACCTTTATTTTTAACTTATGGCTTCAGTGCTTTTGTTGGTCATTTGACCTTCATGTAATCTAGGAGTTGCTATACCACAGATGTATTTTTTTTCTGTATATTAAACTGTTTTGAGGACATATTAAATGGACAGTTTCCTGTCTCTTGATTAAAGAAGTTTCAAGTCACTGATCCAAAAGATAGATAGTTTAAAGTTTTATGATATCTTAATTCAGTGTTTCATTGTGTACTTTGGTAAACAGCTATTTTAGTAGATCCTGTCTATAAGTTATATTTTATAAGTATAGCTATTTTAAAGCAAGATATTATTTTCTCATTATAAGTGGTATACACTCATGTAAATTAATTATATTACATTTCACTTACAGAACCTTTCAGAATGCCCTAAACCATTACCTTTCTGGCATATCCTTAGTTTATTATTTACAATCATTATGTTAAGAACTGCTAGTCATAGAGAGGTAATGTTTCTCAACATACTTATTTTAAAGGATGGCATGAACGCTTTCTTTGTATATGTGTATACAAAGAATATATTTTTAGGGTAAGAAAATGTAAGTTACTACTAGGAGATAATTGTTTTTTAAATAGTCCAAAGAATATATTGGATTCCTATTTAAATATACCATTATGTTACAACATGTAGGAATAGGGTACTGTAATTGGTTTTAAATAGTTCTGTTGAATATATGAAGGATATATTATTAATTTTTTAAATAATGCTTATATTTACAATAAATATATCAGCGTACTTATTTTCAGTGATATGAAATTGCCTAAATCGACATGTTACCCTATTACATAAATTTCAGATCTGAAAGTACTATATGAATATTCAAAAGGTACTGAATATATCAATAGTAAAAGGAATTGTTTTTAAGATGCAGAAAGTAAAAACTTGCAGTACACTTAATTTTCTTGAAAGCCACTGATAGAATGGGCATCTTTTTTTTTCCCCCCATCATTGGGTAAGTTTAAGGTGTACAATATGTTGATTTGATACACTTATCTGTTTCAAAATGGTTACCACAATAGCATTAGCCAACACCTCTATCACATTGCATAATTACAGTTTCTTTTTTCTGGTGAGAACATTTAAGATCTACTCTCTTAGCAACTTTCAAGCATATAGTACAGTATTGCTAACTATAATCATCATGCCCCACATTAGATCCCCAGAACTTATAACTGAAAGTTTGTACTACTTTGACCAACATCTCCTTAATTTCCACCACCCACCAGCCCCTGGTAACCACCATTCTACTTCCTGTTTCTGTGAGTTTGGCTGTTTTAGATTCCACATATAAGTGGTATCCTATGGTATTTGTCTTTCTTTGGCTTATTTCACTTAGCATAATGCCCTCCAGTTCCATCCATGTTGTTGCAAATGATAGGATTTCCTTATTTCTCATGGCTGAATAATACTTCTTTCTGTGTACACATATACAAATACATAGCACAGAATGGGCATCTTTAAATAATTTTGTTGGGCTTCCCTGGTGGCGCGGTGGTTGAGAGCCCGCCTGCCGATGCAGGGGACGCTGGTTCGTGCCCCGGTCCGGGAAGATCTCACATGCCACAGAGCGGCTGGGCCCGTGAGCCATGGCTGCTGAGCCTGCGCGTCTGGAGCCTGTGCTCCGCAGCGGGAGAGGCCACAACAGTGAGAGGCCCACGTACCGCAAAAAAAAAAAAAAAAAATTGTCATTCTGATAAGAATATCATTGCTCAAGGCAGTCTTCTAAGAGTCTACCATATATGTGGCTCTGTACTGCAGGCTGTGTGAAGTTAGTGTGGGCACTTTGAACAAGTTTTATTCTAACTGTCAAAACCACTGTGTTTAGACCTGTCTAGATAGGTGTAGATAGTAAGAGAAGATGGGTGTTGTTTTTAATAAATATTTCAATATAATGATTTCTAATTATGTTGCAGGCTTTACTCATCAGTCTTAAGTATGGTTGTTTTATGTGGCAGTTGGGAGATGCTGATACATGTTTTCAGATCCATAGTATGGAATATAAAATGAGCTTTATAGTACATACAAAACAGGTAAGTACCTAATCAGTTATTCTGGACTTCTAGTAATAAACTCTACTGTATTAATAAAGTTATTTCTTTTTTTAAAAATGACAGTCCATTTTACTTTAAGGAAAACCTCTAACATGAAGTTAACATATTTAAGACCAAGGTAAAAAGGCAGGCCTTTCCTAAGCAAAGCCAGAAACTTATCTGAATAATTTATTGCAGTCTTATAACAATGAAAAGTTCCTTTTCAAATACATAGAGAACTGTCTGTCCACTGCCATGTATGTCATTTACACATTCTTACATGTTTCAAATTTATTGTCAACGTATTTTACTTTGTAGGCCGGCCTTGTGGTAAAACTACTAATGAAGCTAAATGGACAGTTAATGCCCACCGAAAGAAATTCATGAGAGGAAAGCAACTGATACTTAAGCCACCACATTTTGTGATATAGATTTTTTCCATGAAAGATTTCTTAAACTATTACTTTTAACAAGGCATTTAGTCTCTTGTAATATATATGTATACTATTACATTGTACAGAATCTGTACTTATGTTTGGTGTGTAATATACCAATTAGTTTTATATAATATCCTAATAAGGTAATCTAATTTTTAGGAGAAACACACAAAAATGTGTAGATTGATAGTCTGTATAATATTAGACAAAACAGTAAGCTTTATAAAAAGTTATTTTTGGTAAATGGTACAGAATTTAGAGTGGAATATGATGAAATTAAAATATAGCTTTGCTATGACTTTGTGTATCATTTCAAAATGTACAGAAAGTCACATGATTTGAATAAAGAAAATGTGTTTTCTACTTAAAGCATATGTAACACTGTTACTTAAATTTTTTTTTGTAATCTCTGAACATTTCTCAACATGTTTTTAAAAGACTTAGTTAAAATGTTTATTTGGTATAAGCTAGTATTTCTCAACGTATTATAGTTCTTGAACCCCCTGCATCATAATTACCTGAGTGCCTCTTAAAAACAAGGATTTCAGGGACAAGTTCTAGACAAGTTCATTCACTCTTGGAAATAGCAGGGCCTGGGAATTTTTTCTTAAGTTTTACTTAATTTTCTGTTGAAATAATTCCAGACCTAATGATGAACTTGTATTATTAAAGTTAAGTAAATTACACAGAACTGCCTGGCACATAAGCACAAACATACATGGACACATAGACTAAGTGACAATCTCTGAATATTACTAGTTGCATTTGTTAAGAACATGTTGTATTTTTATGAGTTGGCTCAATGATGTATTTATATTGCCTTTATATTGTAGGAAGTAGATCACCAAATATCTGGTTGTTTTATTTAGGGGAGCACAGGTATCATATTAGGAGCTAACTTGATTAATCTGCTATTTAATAAGCTTAGAAATTAGTCTTTCCAAGCTAACAGGTTGTTGTGTTCTAAGTAAGTCCAGAGATAACAGTAGTAATACTTAAAATTATCATACAGGTTGCAGATAATTTTTTTATATTATCATCTACTCTTCACGTTGACATCTGCATATTTTTAATGGTGGTCTGCTGAGCTTTATTAAAATTAAGGGGACTTCCCTGGTGGTCTAGTGGTTAAGACTCCATGCTCGCAATGCAGGGGGCCCGGGTTTGATCCCTGGTCAGGGAACTAGATCCCGCATGCCGCAACTAAAAGATCCCGCATGCAGCAACTAAAAAGATCCTGCACGCGGTAATGAAGATCCCACATGCTGCAGCTAAGATGCAGTGCAGCCAAATAAATATAAATATTAAAAAATAAAATAAATAAAATTAAGATTATGTGGTTTAGTAAGTTTAATGAGAAAGCCTGATTTATCTTTAATTCTGTGCTAAGCACTTTTGACTCTACATAGACAGTTCTCTGTTCAGTTTCATCCATTCCAATAGCCTCAATTGTTACCAAATACGCTGTTGGCTCCCAAACCTAAAACTTCAGCCTCAACCTCTCTTCTGAATTCTAGATCTTAATCTCCAATTTCTTGGTATTCTAGCTCCACCTAAATGGTTTACACAAGCAACGTCTGTTTCATCATAGCTGGAAACGGAATTTGTTTCATCTACCTGCTCCATTCTATCCTTACACTTGTGTTCTCTGGTTAATGGCATCAAACTGCATCCAGTTGCTTACCCTGGAAATCTGGGAGTGGTCTATAACTTCTCCCTCTTTAATCACCCTACACATTCCACTTAGCGAATTCTGTCAAATGTCTTGTGAGTCCTTTCCTATTCCCTTCTTCTGTGTTTGCACTGCAGCCACCCTAGTTCCAAGTCCTCGCAGTCTATTCTTGGGCTCATTGTAGCTTCTTCCCCTGGCCTCCCCAGCTCAGGCTCTAAACCCTGCCACACTGGTGCCAAGTTAACCTTTCTCATAGATCTGATTATTTCATTACCCTCTTAAAACCCTCCTCACTGATGTAAAGTTAAATTCCAATTCCTAAGTGTTGAATACACTAACCTGCCTATCTAGATTAATTTCTAACCAATTCTCCCACACTCATCCTGTGCTCCTACCCCAGTGTTTCCCAACACTAGCTCTGCAGTTACCTGGGGAGTTTTGGTACTTTATGACTCAATAATTTTCAGGTGGGGCCCAAGCATTTCTGTTGTGAAAGTATCCCAGGTGTTTTTGATTTATAGCTTAGGGTTTAGAACTGCTGTTGTAATTAACTTTAGGAAATAGCTGAATGCTTTTCCTTCCACAGAGGGAAGTGAGGATGCATCAGTGCTGCATCAAACAACTCCCTGCTCCATTGAGTACAGTGTACCCTGCCAGAGTTGTACAGTATGGCTGCCCTGAGAGAAGGAAGAGGAAATTATTGGAGTAGCATGGCTCTTAAAAGCTTAAAAATATGTAGCATTAAGAAGTCAATTTCAAAGTTAATATTGAAAAAAAATTCATCATTGCCAGACCATAACAAACCAGAAATAAACAATAAGGGGAAAATGCAGACAGCTTTTAATGAGTGCCTAGGATTGGTCAAGCACTATACGAGCACTGGGGATAAAAGATATTATTTTCCTTTTCATCATTCTTTCAATAAATTTTTGAGTGCCTTTTATGTGCCAGGGATCCAGTGGTAAGAAAAAGTCCCTGCCTTCAGGGATCAGAGTTTAGTGAGGGAGATAATAAGTACTCATATTTATGAACTGTGATGAGGGACTTCCCTGGTGGCACAGTGGTTAAGAATCCGCCTGCCAGTGCAGGGGACACGGGTTCGAGCCCTGGTCTGGGAAGATCCCACATGCCGCGGAGCAACTAAGCCTGTGTGCCACAACTACTGAGCCTGTGCTCTAGAGCCCGTGAGCCACAACTACTGAGCCTGTGCGCCACAGCTACCGCTCGCATGCCTAGAGCCTGTGCTCCCCAACGAGAAGCCACCGCAATGAGAAGCCCACGTACCGCAACAAAGAGTAGCCCCCACTCTCCGCAACTAGAGAAAGCCTGCGTGCAGCAACGAAGACCCAACGCAGCCAAAAAATTAATTTTTAAAAAATTTTTTAAAAATCTTCACCCATAAACTATGATGAAAGAAAAATAAAATGTACTATCTAAGCAAGAAGAGGGAAACTTGATCTAGTCTTAGAGATCAGGAGAGGCTTCCTCGAGCCAGTGCTGCTTGAGCTGGCATCTGAGGAGTAAGCAGGAATGAATGATGTGAAGAGAGTTGAGGGGAAAGGAAATGAGGTGAGATATTTTGACCTCAAGGATGGTCTTGGAGAATTCATGAGAGGAATTACAATTTTTAGCTAAGAAGTGAATTCAAACAGTTGTTTATCCAAATCACAGCAAATGAATTTCCATTGTAGAAATAAAACTAGAATGGGTAACCCTGTGCATGATAACTGCATTGTAAAGAGGAAAACTTACTGAAGAACTACGTCTTGTAAGATTAAAAATTGCAAAATTTGACCCTAGAAAAATTAGACTTGATAGAAATATATAATGAAGTAAAACTGCCCATAGTTCTTGACCAAATTTAATAGAAGAATTGCATAAATAAAATATAGATTTTAATTTGATCCTGAGGAACTCAGTGGCAAAAACTGTAATTGGAAGAATTTGATATGTGCAAAAAACTGATTTATTAATCAATTCCTTTAAAATTTACAGAGAAAAAAACAATGAAATTATTTCTTACCGAAATAATGTCAGTCAGATGAAAATGGGAAAAATTTAAATTGTTTTTGCTGTACTGTGTGTATAGGAAACTGATCATGAAATTAAACTGGTTTGAGTACATGCAAAAAATATTTCCTCAACAAAAATCCATCTGTGATGGTATGATTCCCATTTAACATTTGTATTCGTAAAGCCAGAATGCCTCCATGGTCATATCTGGTATTTGAAGAGGCAGGATAGGCAGACTGAAAAGGTCCTAAAGCAAAAGAGGGGTAAACCCTGGGGGCTCTTAGAAACCAAAGTGCTTCAGGCAAAGAAATATATTTTAGACATCTTAGGGTGTAGATGAGAAAAGCAATTTCAGTACATTGTGCCAATTTCTATTATAAGAGGAAGTGCTGGTTGTTCAGAATTCATTTGAAGGGCACCAAGGATAAACAGGAAATACTTCCCCATCAGTTAAATAATAATAATAACTAATACTTTAAAATGGTGCATACTATATGGCTGGCATTGTCTGAAGCACTTTTAGATATATTAATTCATATATATCTATATATAGAGATATATATGTATGTTTAATCCTCATAACAATAACTTTGAGGCAGTTACTATAATTCCCATGTAACAGATGAAGAAACAGAACATAGAAAGAACATAGAAAACATTTGTTTTCTATCTTTTAAAAAGCTTAGGAGCCAAACTTCCTAACACAGTAATGTAAATGTTTTCATTTTCTTATGTTGTATAACCTGAGTACAACTTTATATGTAGAGGTTATGTTACTTGTCTAAGATCAAAAACCAATAAGTGGTAATCAGAATTCAAAATCTGGCAATCTGTCTTCTGAATTTAGACATTAGTCAGGTAAAGGAGAGGTAGCTGAGAGGTTTATCCAAAAAAAAAAAAAAGATCAAATCTTGAAGGATGTTGTGCTCCCTGCTAATGAGCCATTGGAGCATTTAGGACTTGACTAGTTCAGATTTGTGTGTTGAAAGATCACCCTAGGTCACTGTACAGAAGGGCTCAAAGGGGTCTGAGCAAGAAGATATAAAACAATGGGAAGAAATGGATCAATGTTTTGACAAAACCAGTGACCTTTTGGATATGAGGAATTAGGAAGAGACAGGAATCACAAATAATTTCCCTCTTTCTGTCTTGGGCAACTGGAAAAATGGTACCACCATATATGCTTAACATAGGGAAGGGAGGAGGAGGGTTTGAAGAAATGTGTTGAAATCCTGGTGCCTAAGGGACATGTAGGTGGAGATGCCCCTGGCCTGAAGCTCAGAAGGCTCTGCTTGAGTGGCAGTTGAAACTACAGGAACATATTTAAAGTCACCCAGGAAGAGAGTAGAGAGAAGCAAGCCAAAGAATGCCATTTGAGAAATGGGCAAAGGTAGGGCAACACACAAAGCATCTTGTTAGGTACGTGGATATCAGTATGGAAAAGAAACAGCTTGGCACCATCCTGCATACTATATATTAATAAATTTCATATGGGCAGAAGTAAGTATTAAAAGAATCTTTAGGGGACTTCCCTGGTGGTGCAGAAGATTCTTAACCACTGCAGGGGACACGGGTTCGAGCCCTGGTCCGGGAAGATACCACGTGCCGCAGAGCAACTAAGCCCGTGCACCACAACTACTGAAGCCCACATGCCTAGAGCCCATGCTCTGCAACAAGAGAAGCCACCGCAGTATGAAGTCTGCGCGTTAGAGTGATGACTTATGGGTTTGTGTTGGATGGTAGGGGCAGGGCTGCAGGGAGGTTGGTAACCACATCACTAAGGCCAGGAGTTTAAAGAAAGCTTTTATGGCAAGTAAAACCTAAAGGCTGAGACAAGGAAGAATATTTATACCAATATGATTCATAATGGACCCAAACTAGAAATATCTAAATGTCCATCAACAGTACAATCATGAGTGTGCTGCATGATTTCATTTATATAAAGTTCAAAAATCAGCCAAATAAGTTGATGGGGATAAATATGAGAATAGTAGTTACCTTGTGAGGGGAGTGACGGGGACAAGGTACAAAAAGGGTACTGGAATATTCTATCTCTTTTTTTTTAATTGGGGTATGGTTGATTTACGGGGTTGTGTTGGTTTCACGTGTATGGCAAAGTGATTCAGTTATATATATGTATATTCTTTTTCAGATTCTTTTCCCTTATAAGTTATTACAAGATATTGAATATAGTTCCCTGTACTATACAGAAGGTACTTGTTGGTTACCTATATTATATTTTATATTTTATGTGTTAACCCCAGGCTCATAATTTATCCCTCCCCTCCTTTCTCCTTTGGTAACCATAAGTTTGTTTTCTATGTCTGTCGGTCTGTTTCTGTTTTGCGTATAAGTTCATTTGTGTCATTTTTTTTTAGATTCCACATATAAGCAATATCATGATTAAAAAAAAAAAAATGAAGCCCACGCACTGCAATGAAGAGTAGCCCCCGCTGGCGGCAACTAGAGAAAGCCCGTGCGCAGCAACAAAGACCCAACGCGGCCAAAAATAAATAAATTTAAAAAAAAAAAAAGAATCTTTAGGGCTTCCCTGGTGGCGCAGTGGTTGAGAGTCTGCCTGCCGATGCAGGGGACACGGGTTCGTGCCCCGGTCCGGGAAGATCCCACATGCCGCGGAGCGGCTGGGCCCATGAGCCATGGCCTATGAGCCTGCGTGTCCAGAGATTGTGCTCCGCAGCGGGAGAGGCCACAGCAGTGAGAGGCCCGCGTACCGCAAAAAAAAAAAAAAAAAGAAAAAAAAAAACTATGTATTTAAAAAAAAAAAAAAAAAAGAATCTTTAGGGAATTCCCTGGCGGTCTAGGGGTTAGGACTCTCGCTTCCATTGCAGGGGGCATGGGTTTGATCCCTGGTGGGGGAACTAAGATCCTGCAAGCAGCACCGTGTGGCCTAAAAACAAACAGAAAAACAACGAGAAAAGAAAAAATAAAGGGATCCTTAATATCACTAGAGAAAAACAGATCAATATATTTTAGAGCACATTCATTTATGGATTTTTTAATGGGTATCATGAGAAATAGGTGTTTAAAATGCCTTTAAATGTACACAATAAAAAGGAAAGCAAAAGAATCAGGGAATTTAGAGCAACTGGAATTCCTACATAGCAATAGCAATGCAAAATGGCACAACCATTTTCAAAAACAGTTTGGTAGTTTCTTATAAGTTAAATATATACCAACTGTAGGACCCAGTCATTCCACTCCTAAGAATTTATCCAAGAAACAAAAACATGTTCACATAAAAATTTGTATGCAAATATTTATAGCATACATTTCTCATTTTTTCATAATTCATAATGAAATGTAATTACTCATAACTGCCCCAAACTAGAAACATGCCAAATATCCTTCAGTGGGTGAGTGAATAAACAAACTCAGGTACATCCATACAATGGAATACTACTCAGTAACAAAAAATAAACTGTTGATGAACAAAATGGATGAATTTCAAATGCATTATGGTAACTGAAAGCCAGACTCAAAAGGTTACATACTGTAGCATTCCTTTTAGATGACATACTGGAAAAGGCAAAACTATACAGTCAGAAAGCAAATAATGATTATCAGAGGTTAAGGATGGGGGTGAGGGGATGTGGGGATATAAAGGGGCAGCACAAACGAATTTGGGGGAGTAAAAACTGTTCTATATCCTCATCATGATTGACAAATACTCGGTGTATTTGTCAAATCTCACAAAACTGTACATCAGAAAGGATTCTACATAAATTTTAAAAGTACATTAAAGAAACGAATCACAACTTGCTATACAAGTGTTGAAAATTTACCAAAAATATATGTAGATTTAATGGAAATATAAGTCAGTATTCAAATTCTAATAGTGAGTGGTCAAAGAAGATTCACAGCTTATACGTTCAGAAATGCAGACAACTATAAAAAGTGGAAAAATACAAATCTTTGCTAACAAAAATGCAAAACAACCTTATTAAAATAGTTAAAATAGTATGAAGTAATAAAACAACTAATTACATTAATAAAAATCAATGACAACGCAGGATTAAGACAACATATGAGAATATATTCTGGGTAGTACTGAAAATTGGTTTAATCTGCTGGTAAAGCCATCTGGGAAATGTTTACTCTCCTTGACCTGATGATCCCACATTGAGGACAATCCAAGGATGAGCCCACTATCCCCACTTTCTCATTTGCAGTGCTCTACTGGCACAAGTTCCCTTACTTGCCTAGGAAGTAAACCATATGTGATGCAATTCAACAGGGGAAAAAAGTAATAGTTGTCTAACATTACTGTAAAACTGGAAGAAAATTGTACAGTTAAAAATAATATATACCTAAGGCAATTGCTTTTAAAACAAGTCTCCACCAGAGCATTCCAAATGCTTTAGTTGTTACAGGATCATGTAATAATGCCATTAACTCAATTATATGATCAAATAATGTATGTATAATCTCAAACCAGTAGTCAGCGAATCATTTGTTGATTTTGGAATATGTTATGTTTTAATAACATGCCTTCCCAGTTATATTTTACAGATGCTGATAATACTTGTTTGTATTTACTGAATACATACTAGTAGGGCAATGAAAGGGAAAGAACCTAAAATGGCAAGTCATATATGGATAGAAAAACAGATAAATTTTTCACTTAATTCAAATATGCACCATTTTTCCTTTCTGGATTGTTGGCTTTCAATTAATATTGAATTTAGTTTCGTACATATAACCACTAGGAGGAAGAAAAGCCAAATCTGGATTTTTAATTTATTTCAGCCACTTCACTCACAAATAATTTACTGTATATAGTTAAAAGTTGGATTTTAATTAATTTTATCTGAACTTTGGCTTACTTGTTAAGTTACCTCCTATCTTAAAATACATGGATATTCACACACCACTCATTGTTTTATATTGTATAACAGTTTAAAAGCAGGGTTTCACTATGTGGTATAAAGTTAATTACATTTTTCCCTCTTTCTTAGTCATAATCATTGAAATGGTAAATATATCACTTCTCATTTACATTACTGTATAAATGAGGAAAGATTCAGAAATAGACATTTTCCAAGATGGATTAAATACTATTATAGGAGTTACCACAACAAAATGTTTTTGAAACTTAGCTTATTTTCAAGTTCTAAACAAAATTTGAGACAATTCTTAGGTAGAAGTAATCCCAGTCTGCTTTTTAAGGTGGAGTTTAAATCACAAGTCAGAACCTTAGTATTTAAATTCCCTAAAAGAAACGGGAGGAGGGGGATAAGAAAACTACCTGTATTATGAAGACCAAAGGTAATATAAATTGCAATATTAAGATTAAAAAGCTTTTTTCACCTCTACCTTATGCTGAGTAAAGAAGGTAAGTATACTAATTAGTACTCTAATGCTCTTGATTAAACAAATACCAGACCTCTGGAACACTAGCAAATTATATGTATTTCCAACAGTATGATAGGGACATAAAAACAGACATATATGTCAATGGAATAGAACAGAGAGCCCAGAAATGAGCCCACACATATATGGTCAGTTAATTTATGACAAAGGAGCCAAGAATACACATTGCGGAAGGGATAGTCTCTTCAATAAATGGCATTGGGAAAACTGGACAGCCATATACAAAACAATGAAACTGGATCACTATCTTACACTGTACACCAAAACTAACTCAAAATGAATTAAAGACTTTAACTTAAGATCTGAAACCATAAAACTAGATGAAAGCATAGTGGGTAAGCTCCTTGATATACATCTTTGTGATGATTTTTTGAATTTGACACCAAAAAATCACTCACACACACACACACACACACACACACACACACACAGTGGAATATTACTTGGCCATAAAAAAGAAAATCTTGCCATTTGCGACAACATGGATGGACCTTGAGGGCATTATGCTAAGTGAAATAAGTCAGAGAAAGACAAATACCATATGATCTTGTAAGGATGTGGCAATATTATCTTGTAATAAAACCTGAACTCAGGGCTTCCCTGGTGGCGCAGTGGTTGAGAGTCCGCCTGCCGATGCACGGGACATGGGTTCATGCCCCAGTCCGGGAAGATCCCACATGCCGCGGAGCAGCTGGGCCCGTGAGCCATGGCCGCTGAGCCTGCGCATCCGGAGCCCGTGCTCCGCAACGGGAGAGGCCACAACAGTGAGAGGCCCGCGTACCGCAAAAAAAACCCCAAAAAAACCTGAACTTATAGATCTAGAGAACAGATTGGTGGTTGCCAGAGGCAGGGGATGGAGGGGGAGATATGAAGTGGATCAAAAGGTAAAAATTTTCTGTTAAAGCATAAAGTCCTAGGGATATAAGTACTATTTGAAAGTTGCTAAAAGAGTAGATCTTAAAAATTCTCATCGCAAGAACAAAATTTTGTAACTATGTAGGTTGACAGATGTTAGACTTACTGTGGTGATCGTTTTGCACATATACAAATATTGAATCATTCTGTACACCAGAAACTAACAATGTTATATGTCAATTATATCTCAATTTTAAAAACCACCAAGTTCTTAACTCATTAGGCAGATGACAAATTACAAGTACAATCCACAAAATAGCATGCTAAAAGGCTACACATGTAGAATTATTATAGAGAAGGGAGCCTCACCGCTTTTCATAAATTCTAAAAAGTAAGCCGTAATCATTATTCAACTTTAAATTCCAAATTTGAATTTGGTGGTGACGGGAGGGGTTGGAAGGCTGTGGAAAAGGACTGGGAAAAGTCGTGGGCCAACCACC
Organism: Tursiops truncatus; assembly: GCF_011762595.2. Classification (NCBI taxonomy): domain Eukaryota; kingdom Metazoa; phylum Chordata; class Mammalia; order Artiodactyla; family Delphinidae; genus Tursiops; species Tursiops truncatus. The sequence continues at coordinate 50,106,864 of NC_047042.1, forward strand.
CTGATAACCAGGAGGGCCATGACTATTCACCAAGGCAGCAACATCCAGGCCGAGGGGAAGCATCCAACTGCCTAGACCAGGGACCTTGCAAATGAAAGGTGAGCCTTTGATATGAGTCTATAGATAATGACGCATAGGAGTTTTCCTGTTAAACCGGCACTCAAAGGACATTTTAAACATCACTTTGAAATAGGGATGTGATGGTGTTCATCAAAAGATATGAATGAATTCAAGTGGCATTTTTAGAGTACTTTATTTCAATCATGATAGAACACTTGGTATATTCAATTTTGTAACATTTTAGATATTGGTATTGTTAGGGGAAACACTGAAACCACCCACCCTGGCATGAGTTATCTTACAACAGGAGTTCTTGGTAAGGAACGCGGAACTAACAAGCTACCACCAACTGTAAGAATTTGGGAAAGGTCAAAAGGAGAGAGGAGATGTCAGTCCATGTGTCCTACCAGCCTCCCAGAATCCTCCTCGCTGGAATCCATCTTGGCTGAGCATGCAAGCGCCACCAGGAAGGACCCTGAGTCAGAATGATTGGCCAGAGACAACCCGGAAACTAACTCCATTACCATAAAACCCAAGACTGCGAGCCACGTGGCAGAGCAGTCCTCTGGGTTCCCTTACCCTGTTGCTCTCCACCAGGTGCCCCTTCCAAATAAAGTCTCTTGCTTTGTCAGCACATGTGTCTCCTCGGGCAATTCATTTCCGAGTGTTAGACAAGAGCCCACTCTCGGTCTCTGGAAGGGGTCCCCCTTTCTGCAACATTATTAGTAAACCAAGGAATTCCTTTTAAAGTTTTCTATTTCCCTTTTCTTAAAGTTCTATTATCCGGTTCTTCAATTACATTCTCACATTCTACAAATAATTCCTGTTTTTCTGATAAATACCGTGTTTTTGTTATATTAGGCTAGGACTAAATTAGTCCTGTAACTTTTCCTCCTCCTGTTGTTTAGATGATGGGAGAAAGGAAGTCACACTCACCCCAAGAGCTTTCTCAAAGCTCAGCCACCTCTCCTGCCTACATTCATTCCCCAGTACTATTCTTGGTAACTTCAAAGGCAGACACGCCTCCAAATCAAATCCTCATGGTCTCGGGGATCCCTTTAAACACAGGTGCAGTCGCCACCTCCTGGAGATCAGCATAAACTCGGTTATTCCTGAGCTCGGGTTGCTCTCCTTCAGCCTGGTTCGTGGTTTGGGAGCCTCGCCCACCCTGAAGAATAGCCCGGGAGCAACCGAGACAAAAGAGGTTGGACTGGCTGTTTGGTTAAACCAAATGAATTGGTTCGGTGACAAGCTGCGTCCTCCATGTCACTAAATGCCATTTTCACCGCGCCTGTATCGCCTGCTGTTCATCCCACAGGCAGGAAAATCAGGTTCCGGGAGAAAAACCTCGGAGCATGACTATCCGTGAAGTCGGACTCGAGTGGATTAGCGTGGTAGTAACCTCTGGGGACCAGGGCCCTGGCCCGTGGCTTTTCATCCCCGCGGCTTCTTAGAATCAGAAGCCTGGGACGCCCCCGACCAATTAAATCAGAACCCTTATCTACTTGGGAGATTCTAATGCTCAAGCCGAGGACCCAGGCGCGCGTTCTCTACTCAGCACGCGGAGGCCGGCGCGCGTCCCTCCTGGGGAATTGAATGGAGGCCCGGGCCTCCCCCGAGGTGTCCTAGTGTGACCGGGGGCCAGCTCACAAACGCGCGGGGGCGCGGCAGAACCCAGGCGCCAGGCCACTGCTGCCGTGGGCCCAGGCTCGCGTCAGAGCCGAACAGCAGGCCGCCGCCGTCGCTGGAGTCCTTGGAGGCGACTCCTCCCGCCACTCGCTGCGGAAAGACTCCAGGTGACACGAAGCTCTGTGACTTACTTTGGCGGCCCTCTAAGCCAAATCCAGGTTTTCTCCTCCCGTTTCCCCTCAACACCTGCGGCTCTGCGTGTCTTCCCTTTTCTCTATGCCCCTGGGATACCCATTTCGAGAGTGTGTGCATCCTGTCCTACGTTGCTTTAGCCTCTGTTCAGTGGCCATTTCTTCACATTCTAGGAAGCAATTTGTCGATGCTGCACGGTATAAAAATGCCCCTGTGGCTCCCTGAACGTCCATGTCTTTCAGCTCTGTAACAAATTACATTGGGTCATTGTTCAACTTACTAATATTTAGGGAAACAGTATTGGTATCTATTTTTGCCTATCAAATTGGCAATATTTGTTTTTAACTGAAACTCTCAGTGCTTGTGAGAATGAGGACAGACAATATAGTATACATTTTTAGAATGTTATTTAGTTGTGTATATCAACCTTAAAAATGCTCACATGGGAATGGTTAAATAATTGATGGTACATCCTTCTATGGAATATTTCTCAGGCATGAAAGATAAACTTTTCAAATATTTGATTTCAAACCATGGTATGTTAACTATGATTTATATTCTGTGACAATGTAAATGTTTCATATCTGTACCGTTCAATAATGTAGTCGCCAGCCAAGTGTGGCTTCTCAGCACTTCAATTGTGGCTAGTATGACTGAGGAGCTAAACTGTAATTTAACTAAATTGAAATTGAAATAGCCACATGTGGTTAGTAGCTACCATATTGGACAATGATGGACAGTCTCAATTTTGTTTAAAAAAAAGTATATATATGATATTCATCACTGGCTATCTCTAAGAAACAGACATCATAGTTGCTTCTCCAGCACCTATTCTTCCTTTGGATTGCTCTATCTCCCCGATATGTGTATATATGTGGGTGTTTATGTGTGTGTGTGTGTATATATATATATATACACACACACACAGATATCATCTCTGACTCAGTTTCTTCTCCAATACCAGTCCAAACTGGGTGCAGCATTCATGGCCAATCTGTAGGTACCCACACATGGAGACCAGAGCAACACTTATTTGATTCTGTATCTTTTAAAAACAACCCTTTTGTTACATAGCAATGGGAATGTACCTAATGCTGCTAACTGTACACTTTAAAATGGTTAAACTGATAAACTTTATGTATATTTTACCACAATAAAAACAAAACAACACCCCTTTTGCAGAAAAACAACCAAATACCAGAGGATAAAACTACCATAAACTATGGTGACCCACCAATATCACAACCCCATGTATGCCATGCTTACTAAAGCACAAGGGCTAAAGCCACCTGAAGAAGGCATTCCCACAAAAGCCAACTGCACAATCTGGGCTGCTACAAAATACCAAGGTCAAAACTCCAAGGCTGTAAACCATGAACCCTCACAACCCCCAGAGCCTTAATTTCCCTAGTTGTATTTATTTTTCAAAGTGTTCAGCCAATACACCAGATGTTGCAAATTGTGGACAAAGAATAACACCCTTTCTTCCCCTCCCAAGTTTCTTATCATTAAATATAACCAGCTACAAAGAAGTCAAAACATCACATTTATGACTGATAAAGCAGTTTAGAGAGAGTGGCTTTGGTCTACAGCTAAGTGAACTTGTAATAATTTGCCACTGAATTTGACATAATTACCTTGTCATCACACAGATGGACAGCCTTGGCTGCCCCAGCAGGTATGCAGCCCTTTTATTCTATGGAAGACAACCGGCTAGAACACAAATCTTGCAGACAGAAAGACTGGAAGGAGGGAGCCCAAAAGGGCCTGAGTTCATCCGTCATCCAAGTCTCCTCTTCTCTGAAGAGGAGATATAGTGGAGATGAGGCTCAAGACCAAGGGCATTGCATGAGTAGAAACTTGAAAGTCAGGAGAAAGCATGAAAACTTGAAGTCAGGAGAAAGCAGTTACTTCCCCACATGTCTCAAGAAGAAAAAGAAAATTTGGACAAACCAGTAACCATTAACTCAATAAGAGATCAAAAAGCAAATTTTACAGAACCTTCAGGGAAGAGATTATTCCTATAATATATAAAATACTTCAAGAAGTAGGTAACTAGGTTGTTACCCAGCTCATTTTATGAGCATAGTATAACCTTGACAGTAAAACTGGACAAGAACGGTACAGAAAAGGGAAATTACTAGCAAAATTACTAATGACATAGGCATTAAAAATTCTGAGTAAATGTTACATTTAATTCAGAAGTAAATTAAAAAGTAATATATTATGACCAAGTTTGATTTATCCAAGAAATGCCACATGTTCAATAAAGAAAATCTATCAATGTAATACACCACATTAGCAGATTAAAGAAATAAGACAGCGGCTATCATTCCTCCTATTCCACATTGTGTTGCAGGGCTTAACAAGTGTAGTAAGACCATAAGAATAAACAAGAGTCAGGGACTGGATAAGAAGAAAGAAAAAAAACACCAATATTTATGATATTGTCCCTGTAGAAAATCCAGGAGAATGTGTAAATTTATTAGAACTAATAAGAGAGCCCGGTCAGCTTGCTGGATACAAAATCAACAAATAAAAATTAGTAGTGTTCCTGTATACCAGTATTTTAAAAACTAAAAAAAAAAAGGGCTTCTCTGGTGGCGCAGTGGTTGAGAGTCCGCCTGCTGATGCAGGGGACGCGGGTTCGTGCCCCGGTCCGGGAAGATCCCACATGCCGCGGAGCGGCTGGGCCCGTGAGCCATGGCCGCTGAGCCTGTGCGTCCGGAGCCTGTGCTCCGCAACGGGAGAGGCCACAACAGTGAGAGGCCCACGTACCGCAAAAACAAACAAACAAAAAACTAAAAAAAAAGACACAGGAAACAGATATCATTCCCAACAGTAACAGAGCTATATCACATTATTAAATAGGAAGATTCAACGTCATAAATACATCACTTCTTTCCCAAATTAATTTACAAATTCAATTCTTATTGAAATACAAGCAAGATATTATGTGGAACTTGGCACGCTTATCCTGAAATTGATCTGGCAATGTAAACGATTGAAAATAACCACTATAGTTTTGAAGAAAAATGGTAATAAGGTGAGAGCACTTTCTCTACCAGATATCGTTTTATTATAAAATTATAATCATAAAAAAACATGTAGTATTGATGCAAACTTACACAAGTAGATAAAAGGAATAGAATTGAAAGTCCAGAAACAGCTTCCACACATATATGAAGTATGATTGAGGCAACATTAGAAATCAGTGAAGAAAGGACTTATTATTCAATGAAGTGTTGGAAATAATTGACTAGACATATGATAAAAAAATTAAATAAGATACTTTTCCTCAAAGCATACACAAAATTATTTCCATATAGATTAAAGAACCAACTGTAAAAGGCAAAGCATAAAATGTTTTAGATGCTGGGTATCTTTCATCTGCACCTTATATCAGTTTTTGCTGCATACCACTTCTATTTATTTATTTTTGACCATGCCACGCAGCTTGTGGGATCTTAGTTCCCTGACCAGGGATTGAACCCGGGCCCTTGGCAGTGAGAGCGTGGAGTCCCAACCACTGGACCACCAGGGAATTCCTTGAATAACACTTTATTAAGCTCACAATTCTGGGTTAGCCACTTGGGGTTGGCTCAGCTGGACAGGTCTTCTGATGACTGTGGCTGGGCTCACTCACGCATCTGTGGTCAGCTGCCAGTCAGCTGGGTCACTCTGCTTCTGAGTGTTGGCTGGCGAAAGGCTGGGGTGACAAGTTAAATGTCCTTCATCACCCAGTAGTCTAGCCCAGACTACTTCACGTAGGTAAGGGTCTCAATAACTGTTGACAGGACAGTTGTATAAGCCCCAACGTCTTTCAAAACTCTGCTGGCATCATGTTTGCTAATGCTCCATTGGCCAAAATAAGTCACATGGCCAAGCTGAGATACAAGAGGTGGGGAAATATTGATTCTAACTCTTGGAGGAAATACAGAGATAGGCAACATTTGTGGCCATTTTGTAATTTCTGATTCTGCTTTCTGCCCCAGGGGCTGAACCATATGGACTGCATCAAGTGTGTCTCATGCTCTTTGGCTTCCATTTGGGTTCAGCAAATGGGGAACAGCAGCAGAAGATAAGAGGAATGGAGGAGAGTGAGATTGAGGATTTATTCCCTTGGCTCTCTTGCTGCAGCACATTGCTGCAGACTGACTGGTTTCTCCATCCAAAGGCCCAGCTCCAGTCAGGTGGCCTTTCTCCACAGTGCACTATCTGGGTTCTATTTTTCTATCTATCTATCTATCTATCTATCTATCTATCTATCTATCTATCTATCCATCCATCCATCTACCTACCTATCTACCTACCTACCTACCATCTATCTATCTGTATCTTTCTCTCTCCTAGAGTACAACGCTATCCTTTGTGGTTTCCCTACACTCTACCCACACCTTTGAAAATAAGCTCTCTGTTAAATTTTCCTCAAATTACTCAATTTGAATGGATCATGTCTTTCCTGTGGGACCCCGACCGATACAGAAGTAAATATTTAAGAATTTCTTAAATGAGGCACAAAAAGCAAAAACTATAAAATTAAAATATGACAAAACACATTGTGGAAATAGAGAATTCTAGACCCAAATACTCTGACTCAGCCATAGTTGAAATTACAGTTAAAGCCATAAGCCATACATTTTGAGAAATTTTGAGTGGAGATCATTTGGACACAGATTTTTTAAATAAGCTTTAACACTCAGTTAAAGCAAAATCCAAAAGTGTATTGATTAAATCCCGGTCCAGTCTGGTGTGGTTACAGTTCTACTAAAGTTAGATCTACACATGGAAATAATATAATTTATTTAATATGCCTACTATTATGGACATTTATGTTATAGCCAATCCATTACTATTACAAACAATGCTTTTTGTGTCCACTTAAGAATTCATTCTCTATCCTAATGTCATGAAGATATCCTCTTAATATCATCTACTTGAAGTCTTATTGTTTTACTTTTCACATTTAAATCTATAGTCCACCTAAAATTGATTTTTGTGGATGCCAAGATAAGGGTCAAAACTCTTTTTCTTTCTATATGGATTCCCAGTTGACCCAGAATCAAAAGCTATTCTTTCCCCATTGTTCTTAATGCCATCTTTGTCATAAATGAAGGTCCATATATGCATGGGTCCCATTCTTTTAATGTCAACCTTTTTGTGGTTTTATGCTTTAGAGTTATCTTTCATAAATAGCACTTAGGTTTTCTTTCTTTTGTTTTTTTACAAATTGGTTATTTATTCCATTCACATTTATTTTGATTATCAACATATTTAGACTGGATACCCATTTCTACGTTGATCATGACTTTCACCATAGTTGCTAGGAAGTCTTGTCATTCCTTTGTAAGTGTTCCCTCCCTACTCTCTGACTGCTCTCATGATATTTTCATTGTTTATAATGTTCTATAGTTTCAGGGTAAAACTTTTTATTTATTCTGCTTTGGGTATGCTGTACATCACGGATCTGTGGATTCATATTTTTCATCAGTCCTGGAACATTCATAGCCATTATTTTTTAAAATATTGCTTTTGGTTCATTGTCTCTACTTTCTCCTTTCGAAACTCTAATTAGACATGTTGGCCCATTACATTATATTTTCCACGTGCTGCTTTACACTTTCCATCTCCTTATCTCTCTTTACTACATTCTGGATATATCTTTCATATTTTCTAGTTCACTAATTGTCCAGTTGCTCTAGCATCATTATTGAAAAGACCATTTTTTCCCAATGCTCCAAAGTCCCATCTTTTTCATAAATCAAGTATCCATATGCCATAATCAAATGTCTGTTTCTGGGACTTGTATATATTCTACTGATCTACTTGTATATTCTATCTTTTTTTTTGGCTGCGTTGGGTCTTCTTGCTGCACACGGGCTTTCTCTAGTTGCGTTGCACGGGCTTCTCATTGTGGTGGCTTCTCTTGTTGTGGAGCATGGACTCTAGGTGTGCAGGCTTCAGTAGTTGTTGCACATGGGCTCAGTAGCTGTGGCTCACAGGCTCTAGAGTGCAGGCTCAGTAGTTGCAGTGCCCGGGCTTAGTTGCTCCACGGCATGTGGGATCTTCCCAGACCAGGGATTGAACTCATGTCCCCTGCATTGGCATGCAGATTCTTAACCACTGAGCCACCAGGGAAGTCCCTACTTGTATATTCTTGTACCAATACCATATCACCTTAATTACTGTAGCTTCATAATAAGGCTTGATATCCAACAAGCAATTTCTCCCACCTGCATTTCCTTCTTTAAGAGTATCATGACTATTCTTGGCCCTTTGTCCAAGTACTTTTAAGAATCAGCTTGTCAAGTTCCACAAAAAGAAAGTTAGGATTTTGATTAGAATTTTATTCATTTTATAGATCAATTTGAAAAAAAATGCTCCATTTATTTAGGTTTTGTCCAATTTATCTCATCACATTTTGTAGTTACATTAAGTAGTATTTTTTTTGTAGAAGTCTTACACATTTTTTTTTAGATTTATTCCTATGTACTTGATATTTCTGGATCATAAACGATACCTCTTTAAAATTTCATTTCTAACTCCTTTTTGTTGGCATAAGAAACGAAATTGATTTTTTTTTTCTTTTTTTGTGCGGTATGCGGGCCCCTCACTGCTGTGGCCTCTCCCATTGTGGAGCACCGGCTCCAGACGCGCAGGCTCAGCGGCCATGGCTCACGGGACCAGCCGCTCCGCGGCATGTGGGATCTTCCCGAACCGGGGCACAAACCCGTGTCCCCTGCATCAGCAGGCGGATTCTCAACCACTGCGCCACCAGGGAAGCCCTGAGATTGATTTTTGTATGTTGAGCTTGTATTCATCAACATTACTTTATGTTCTTATCAATTCTAATAATTTATCTGTAGATGATCTTGGATATTCTACATATATAATTATATTATATGTAACTAATGACTTTTATTTCTTCTTTTATAATCACTATACAGTTTTTCTTTGCCTCATGACACTGGTCAAGATCTCCAGTACAATGTTGAATAGAAGTGATGATAGAGGGCAACATTTTCTTGCTTCCAATATCAAAGGGAAGTTTTTACTGTTTCAGCACTAGGTACGACATTTATTGTAGATTTTTTATTGACACTGTTTAGCAGATTAAGGAAATTCTCATGTATTCCTAGTTTGCTAAAAGTTTTCTTTAAAATTATGAAAAATGTTGCAATTTATCAAGTGCTTTGGCATCTATTGAAATGATAATATGGTTTTTATCTTTTAATATCTTAATGTGGTAAAATAAATTTTCTCATGTTGAAATCAAACCTTGTATTTCTGGGACAAAAGCAAATTAATCACAAAATATTCATCTTCTGGGCTTCCCTGGTGGCGCAGTAGTTGAGAATCTGCCTGCCAATGCAGGGGACACAGGTTCGAGCCCTGGTCTGGGAAGATAGCACATGCCGCGGAGCAACTGGGCCCGTGAGCCACAATTACTGAGCCTGCGCGTCTGGAGCCTGTGCTCCGCAAGAAGAGAGGCTGCGATAGTGAGAGGCCCGCGCACCGCGATGAAGAGTGGCCCCCGCTCGCCGCAACTAGAGAAAGCCCTTGCACAGAAATGAAGACCCAAAAAAGCCATAAATAAATAAATTAATTAATTAAAAAAAAGGAATATAAAAAATTCATCTTCTTATATATGCTAGTTTCTAAAATATATAGAACAGTTTTATAATGTGTAGAATTTTTGCATTTTTGCCTTGAGTAAAATTGACCTATAATTTTCTTATTCACATTGTCTTCCTTAGGTGTTGATATCAAGGTTAGTCTCATAAAACATGTTGAAAACTGTTCCCTCTTTTTCTGTTCTCTTGGAGAGTTTATGAAATATTGAAACCATACCAGTTTAATAGAAAGAATTTAGGAGGGAGACTAAGGTGGCAGTGTAGGAGGACATGGAGCTCACCTTCCCCACAAACACATCAAAAATATACCTTCATATGGACCAATTCTCACAGAAAACCAACTGCAAACTGGCAGAAGATCTCCTATATAACCAGACCTGCAATAAAGATCTCCATATAACTGGGTAGGCCCCCAAAAAGAAAGGGCATCCAGTGGAGACTGGTGCCCCTGGGACACATCTGTAAGGAAGAAAAGGTCCATATGAGTGGACTCTCGCCCTGGGGAGCCCGCTTGCCTGCTGGGAAATCTGCTGAGACAGACAGAAGGGCTGGAGAAGCCTAGACTCTCACGAGGAGTGCCCGCATGCTGGTGTGCTAACAATCAGGGAGGAGAGAGACTTGCTCTGGTGGCTACCAACTTGCTACATTTCCCAATCCAAAGAGGTGAATACCCTGGCCCCATTCACTCCACACCACAGGCTGGTGCGAGATCAGGGCAAAGATTCAGTCTAGCTACACAGAGACAGACTGAGGCACCTGAAATGTGATCTGGGCAGAACTGCAGAGACCATTGTCAGCACACACTTGAGGGCTGTGGGTGAAACTGGGAAGACATTGTCAGCTTGTGCACCAGGTGGTGCCAAGAACATGCAGTGGCTAAGAACTTAATCTTGGGCAGACAGGTCCTGGGAGAAGACTGCCACAGAGGCAGTCCAGATCCCAGGAGGCAGCACAGCCACCTCAATTCCTGCAGCCACAACACCCCGACCCCAGCCCCAGGCTATTGCACACCACAGCCTTGCACTAGATTTGGGATGAACACAACAGAGAAAGGGATGTGATCTTGGGCTGCTTCTGAGTGGAAATGCAGATGCCTACACAGGCAGCACACAGGTCTGCTGTAACAGCATGGGCCTCACTTGCTTCAGCAATCATCTCCTTTGGTGCAAGGCATGCACCCAACAGCAACGGAGCCTGATCAAACCCAACCTTCAGGGCTTCTACTCGAACAACTGGGGAGCAGATCCCACCCCCAATAGGGTAGTGACAACCACAGAGCAAAGAGGAAGCCCCACTTCACATCCAGTACAGCCTCTAGACACCACAACATCAATCACAACCCCTTATCAAAGGGATAACAGCCAGCATACTCTGAAGAAAGACGTGGCTGTTATGTATACCAAAACCAATCCTTGCACCAAAAATATTGGAAACGCACAGTCTTCACAGGGATGATCCCACATAAAAACACCCCTTCAAGATCACAGTAGATAACTGTTTCTCCTAAATTCATAGAGACATAGAAAGTTAAGTAAAATGAAAAAGCAGAGGAACTACTTTTAATAAAAAGAACAAGAGAAGTCCCCTGAAATAAAAAAACAATGGAACAGACCTCATTAGTCTACCAGACCCTGAGTTCAAAAAGGAGATAATAAAAATGCTAAAGTAATTAAAAGGAGATAATAAAAATGCTAAAGTAATTAAGAGAGATTTTCGATAAAAATGAAGATCACTGTAACAAGGAACTAGAAACTATAAAGGTGAATCAATCAAAATTAGACAATTCAATTGCCGAGATAAAAACTAACCTAGAAGCAATGAATAGCACTAAATGAAATGAAAGAACAAATAAGTGATCTGGAAGAGAGAATAATGGAAATCACAAAGTCAGAACAGCAGACAGAAAGACAAATGAAAAAAAATGATAACAACATATGGAATCTATGGGATAATATAAAGCATGCCCACCTACGCATAATAGGGGTTCCAGAAGGAAAAGAGACAAAAAGGGGGATCGAAAATGTATTTGGAGAAATTATGGCTGAAAAATTCCCAAACCTAAGGAAGGAAACATATTCAAGTACAGGAAACCCAGAGGATCCCAAACAAGATGAACCCAAACAGATCCACAGCAAGACACATCATAATTAAAATGGCAAAAGTTAAAGATAGGATTCTAAAGGCAGCAAAAGAAAACAAAGAGTAAGTTACAAGGGAATCCCCATAAGGCTGTCAACTGATTTCTCTGCAGAAACTTTGCAGGCCAGAAGGGAGTGGTGTGATGTATTCAAAGTCCTGAAAGGGAAAACCTGAAAACTAGAATACTCTATCCAGCAAGACTATCATTTAGCATAGAAGACAAGATAAAAAATTTCTCAGATAAGCTAAAACTAAAAGAATTCAGCAATACTAAACCTACCCTAAAAGAAATATTGAAGAGTCTTCTCTAAACAGAAAAGGATCTATAGGAAATGGAAAACCATATAGGAAAGGCCAATATATAAAAGAATTGAAGATCACTTAAATAAGCCAGTACATAGCTCAAAAAAATAATCAAAAATTTTGCAAAAGCAATGATAACTATTACAACTAACAGCAAAAGGATAAGCATGAAGATGTGAAACAGGACATCAAAATTGCAAAATGTGGGGGAGAGGAGTATAAATATATAGATCTTTTAGAATGTGTTTGAATTTGTATGACTATCAGTTTAAAGCAAGTAGATATAGTCATGGGTCAACATACTTGAAAACTAGAGTAACCACAAATCAAAAACATACAACAGATTCACAAAAAGCAAAAAGAAAGGAATTCAAGCATACTGCAAAAGAAAATCATCAAACCACAAAAGGAAAAACAAAAAGAAGAAGAAATGAACAAAGAAGAACTACAAAAACAACTGGAAAACAAGGTTTAAAATGGCAATACCATTTTACATACCTATCAATAGTTACTTTAAGTGTCAATGAACTAAATGATCCAGTCAAATGACATACAGTAGCAGACTGGATTAAGAAAACCAAGAATCTACAATATGCTGCCAACAAGAGACTCACTTCAGGGCAAAAGACACACACAGAATGAAGGTGAGGGGATGGAAAAATATATTTCATGCAAATAGAAATGACAAGAAAGCAGAGGTAGCAATACTCAAATTAGACAAAACAGACTTTAAACCAAAGGCCATAAAGACAAATAAGTACATTATATAAAGATAAAGGGATTAATACAACAAGAGTATATTACATTCATTAACATATATGCACCCAATATAGGAGCACCTAAATATCTAAAACAACTAACAGACATAAAGGGAGAAACTGACAGTACTACATTAATAGTAGAAATAATTGAAATTATAATTGAAATTATTTCAATTATTTAAGAGAATAGAATTATTTCATCTTTTCTGACCACAACCATATGAAACTAGAAATCAACCACAGAAAGAAAAACGAGAAAAGAATGAACACATGGAAACTAAACAACATGCTACTAAAGAAAACAATGAGTCAACGATGAAATCAAAGAAAAAAATCAGAAAATACCTCAAGACAAACGAAAATGAAAATACAACCTTACAAAATCTCTGAGATGCAGCAAAAGCAGTTCTAAGAGGGGAGTTCATAGTGACACAAACCTTCCTCAAGAAATAAGAAAAATCTCAAATAAACACTTAACCTATCACCTAAAAGAATTAGAAAAAGAAGAAAAAACAAAACCCAAATTCAGCAGAAGAAAGGGAATAATAAAGATCACAGAGGAAATAAATACAATAGAGATTAAAAGAAACAACAGAAAAGATCAATAAAAACCAAGAATTTTTTTGAAAAGATAAACAAAATTGACAAACTTCAAGACAGGCTTACCAAGAAGAAAAGAGAAAGGACCCAAATTAACAAAATAAGAAATGAAAGAGAAGAAATAACAACTGAAACTACAGAAACTGAAACTACAGAAGAAATAACAACTGAAACTACAGAAATACAAAAAAAATCAAAATACTATGAACAGTTATATGCTAGGACAACCTAGAAGAAATGGACAAGTTTCTAGAAACATACAGCTTGCCAAAACTGGGTCAAGAAGAAACAGTTAATTTGAACAGAGCAATCACTAGAAGTGAAACAGAATCTTTAATGAAATTCCCTGCAAACAAAAGTCCAGGACTGGACAGCTTCACTGGGGAATTCTACCACACGTACAAAGAAGAACTTATACTGATCCTGTCAAAGTACTCCAAAAAATTGAAGAGGAGGGAACATTACCAAATTCATTCCACGAAGTCACTATCACCCTTATAACAAAACTAGACAAAGACACTACAAAAAACGAAAATTACAGGTCAATATATTTGATGAGTACAGATGCAAAAATCATCAACAAAATATTGGCAAACTGAATCCAACAATACATAAAAAGGATCATACACCATGATCAGGTTGGATTCATACCAGGGTCACAAGGATGGTTCAACATATGTAAATCAATCAATGTGATACACCACATCAACAAAAGAAAAAACAAAAACCACACGATCATCTCAATAGATGCAGAAAAAGCATTTGACGAAATTCAATATCCATTCATGATAAAAACTCTTACCAAAGTGGGTATAGAGGGAACATATCTCAACATAATAAAAACAATATATGACAAACCTACAGTCAACATTATATTCAGCAATGAAAAGCTGAAAGCCTTCACACTAAATTCAGAAACTAGATAAGGATACCCAATATCACCACTTCTATTTAACATAGTATTGGAAGAACTAGCCCCAAGAATTAGGTACTAAAAAGAAATAATGGAAAGGAAGAGGTAAAACTGTCACTATTTGTCACTATTTGCAGATGACATGATACTCTATATAGAGAACCCTAAAATCTCCAAACAAAAACTATTAGAACTAATCCATGAATTCAACAAGGGAGCAGGATACAAGATTAATATACATAAATCCGTTGCATTTCTTTACACTAACAATGAAATACCAGAAAGAGAAAGTAAAAAAACAATCCTGTTTAAAATCGATTAAAAAAAATTACCTACAAATAAACTTAACCAAGGAGGTTAAAGACCTATACACTGAAAACTATAAGACACTGATAAAAGAAATTGAAGATAAGTCAAAGAAATGGAAGGATATCCGATGCTCTTGGATTGGAAAAATTAATATTGTTAATATGGCCATAATACCCAAAGCAATCTAGATTCAGTGTGATCCCTATCAAAATACACATGACATTTTTCAAAGAACTAGAACAAATAATCCAAAAATTTATATGCAACCACAAAAGACCTAGAATTGTCAGAGCAATCCTGATTAAAAAGAACAAAGCTGGAGGCATAACTCTTCCAGACTTCAGACTATACTACAAAGATACAGTAATCAAAACAGCATGGTATTGGCACAGAAACGGACATATGGATCAATGGAACAGAACTGAGAGCCCCAAAACAAACCCACATACCTATAGTCCATTAATCTACTACAAAGGAGATAAGAATATACCAAGGAGAAAAGACACTTTAACAAGTGGTGTTGGGAAAGCTGGACAGCTACATGTAAATCAGTGAAATTAGAACACTCCCTCATACCATATACAAAAATAAACTCAAAATGGTTTAAAGACCTAAATATAAGACATGACACCCTAAAACTCCTATAAGAGAACATAGGCAAGACATCCTGACATAAAGTGTAGCAATATTTTCTTAGATCAATCTCCCAAGGCAAAAGAAATAAAAGCAAAAATAAACAAATGGGACCTAATCAAACTAAAAAGCTTTTGCAAAGCATAGGAAACCATCAGCAAAATGAAAAGACAACCTACAGAATGGGAGAAAATATTTGAGAATAATGTAATGGACAATGGGTTAATATCCAAAATATACAAACAGTTCATATAACTCAACATTGAAAAAATAAGTAAAAACAAACAACCCGGGCTTCCCTGGTGACGCAGTGGTTGAGGGTCCCCCTGCCGATGCAGGGGACACGGGTTCATGCCCCGGTCTGGGAAGATCCCACATGCCGCGGAGCAACTAGGCCCATAAGCCATGGCCTGTGAGCCATGGCCGCTGAGCCTGCACGTCCAGAGTCTGAGCGTCCGGAGTCTGCGCGTCCGGAGCCTGTGCTCCGCAACGGGAGAGGCCACAACAGTGAGAGGCCCGTGTACCGCAAAACAAAACAAAACAAAACAAACAAACAACCCAATCAAAAAATCAGCAGAAGACCTAAATAGACATTTATCCATAGAAGACATACAGGTGCATGGAAAGATGCTCAACATCTCTAATTATTAGAGAAATGCAAGTCAAAACCATGATGAGGTAGCACCTCACACCAGTCAGAATGGCTATCAACCAAAAGTCTACAAATAATAAATGCTGGAGAGGATATGGAGAAAAGGGAACCCCTCTACATTGTTGGTGGGAATGTAAATTGGTGCAGTCACTATGGAAAACAGTATAGAGGTGCCTTAAAAAACTGAAAATAGAGCTACCATATGATCCAGCAATTCCACTCCTGGGTATATACCTGGAAAAGACGAAAACTCTAATTCAAAAAGATACACACACCCCAGTGTTCACAGCAGCACTATTTACAATAGCCAAGATATGGAAACATCCCAAATGCCCATCAACAGATGACTGGCGTAAGAAGATATATATACACAATGGAGTATCACTCAGCCATAAAAATGAATGAAATATTGCCATTTGCAGCAACATCGTTGGACCTAGAAAATATTATGCTTAATGAAGCAAGTCAGATAAAGACAAATATTATATGGTATCACTGATATGTGGAATCTAAAAAAATAATACAAATGAATATGTATACAAAACAGAAATAGACTCACAGACATCATAAACAAACTTATGGTTACTAAAGGGGAAAGGTGGGGGAAGGGATAAATTAAGAGTATGGGATTAACAGATACAAAGTACTATACATAAAACACATAAGCAACATGGATTTACTGTATCACACAGGGAACTATATTCAATATCTTGTAATAACCTATAATGGAAAAAAATCTGAAAAATATAACTGAATCACTTTGCTGTAACCTGAAACTAATACAATATTGTAAATCAACCATATTTCAATAAATAATAATAATAAAAAGAAGGAGCAGTAAATATAGGGAGTTGTGTAGTCAAGTATTGGAGAACTGAAAAGGTAGAGGGGGAACTGCAGTAACATAGAGATAATAAATACAGGAAGTAGCTACCACCCTTAGGGATGATGGAACGAAGGGAAGAGGTTGGGTTATTAAAAACCACAAACTTGGAGGAGGGACCTACAGAGATGGGATCCAGACCTCTGAAGAAGGGTGCTGCCTAGTTGTGCAGGTTCCTCAAGAGTTAAACAAAAGATTTAAAGTCAGGCGTTAGTCCTTGAAAAGGTTGTTTTACTTCTACTTTTTATAGAAAGCATCCCCTTCTTTAAGGCATTTTACTTCCACCTATTGGAGAACTGTCATAACGCACTGAATTTGTTGGGACAAGATGCTTCAATACCATATGTAAACCTACGATATCCACAATGAGAATGGTACTCTCTGCATGTGGCACGGGGGGGGGGCCACTGGCTATTCCCTGTCTTCCAAAAATTTGCTGAGTTCTTTCATTCTCTCATGTATCCTTCCTCATTTTCTTTGATCTTTTTTATTCCTTTCTATAATTTTAATGTGGTATCAAGAGTATTGTGATAAATGCATGCAATCAATAAACTATCTTTAGCCAGAAATTATATATAAGTTAATTAGTTATAAATGTATTTTAATAATTATTAAATTACTTATTATAGAATAAAGTTGTATTAAAATTCATTTGTAATTTTAACAGCTTTATTATATCTCTTCACATCATTTGTTTTGTAGGTTCAAAGGAAAAAATTAAACATGAAAATTATAATTGAATTGCAATCTTGTATTGGTATAAAACATATCAGCAAAGAAGATGTCTGAAAAGAAGAGTACTTCAGAAGAGCTAGAGGATCTCACTAGTCAATTTAGGAAAGAATCTAGATCACGGTTAGTAGAGAAATCTGGAATTATTAAAGAAACATCAAACTCTCTAAAGGAAGCTTCTGATGGGACCACTTCCAACCAAATTTGTAAAGTGCGTCCTAGAAAAAATACATTAGGTATATGTGATGATACATCAACATCCTCCTCTGGAAGTAAGTCTAAGAGAAATGAAGAACAAAGGAAAACTCTTCAAGTTTCTGAAACAATTGCTACATATGACAGTTTGCAGTCAAAAAGTGAAATTTCACAAAGTTCATCACTATCAGTAACTAAGATGAGTGCTGAATATCAGGCTTTCGTTGACTCCCTAACTCATGAAACATTAGAAAAAATTAGTCCACAACTCTCTGAAGAAAATCAGAAAGGACTTGGCTTAGGATCAGATAAGTTTACAGTTAACCTCAAAGCCAAGGGTTTACAAGAATTCCCTAAGGACATTTTAAAAATCAAGTATGTAAAATATCTCTATTTAGATGAGAATGAAATCAAAAGTTTTAAAGGGGCAGACTCCAGTGATCTGCTAGGACTTGAAATTCTAACCATGCAAGAAAATGGGTTATCATCACTTCCATCTGAAATTCAGTTACTTCATAATTTACAGCTATTAAATGTCAGCCACAACCAAATATCACATATCCCTAAAGAAATATCACAGCTTGGGACTATCAGGCAACTGTTTTTAAATAACAATTGCATTGAGGATTTTCCTTCTGGCTTGGAAAGTCTTGGAAACTTGGAAATTTTAAATTTGGCTAAAAATAAGTTAAGACATATACCAGATACTCTCTCTAGTTTGAAAAACTTGAGGGCTCTCAATCTGGAATATAATCAGTTAACAGTATTTCCTAAAGCTCTGTGCTTCCTTCCAAAGTTAATTTTACTAAACCTTTCTGGAAACCTGATAAACAGTTTGCCAAAAGAAATTAAGGAACTTAAAAATTTAGAAATACTTTTACTTGATCACAATAAACTTACCTTTTTGGCCGTGGAAATTTTTCAGTTGCTCAAAATGAAAGAACTCCAACTGACAGACAATAAATTGGAAGTTATTTCACACAAAATTGAGAATTTTAGGGAACTTAGGATTCTAATACTTGATAAAAATTTATTGAAAGACCTACCAGAGAAAATTTCCCACTGCGTAATGTTGGAATGCCTTAGTCTTAGTGATAATAAGTTAACAGAACTTCCTAAGAACATACATAAGCTTAAAAATTTAAGAAAACTCCATATAAACAGAAATAATATCGTGAAAATACCTGAATATATTTCACATCTTAATAATATGTTCAGCCTAGAATTTTCAGGAAATTTAATCGCAGACTTTCCTATTGAAATAAAAAACTGTAGAAAAATAACTAAAGTTGAATTGAGTTATAATAGAATAATGTATTTTCCACTAGGTTTGTGTGCTTTAGATTCTCTTTATTATTTGGGTTTTAATGGAAATTATATTTCAGAAATACCTGTAGATATATCTTTCAGTAAACAACTGCTTCATTTAGAATTTAATGAAAACAAACTCCTAATATTTTCTGAGCACTTATGTTCTCTTATTAATCTTGAATACCTTGATCTTGGTAAAAACAAAATAAGGAAAATTCAACCATCTATTTCCAATATGGTATCGCTCCGTGTTCTTATTTTATGCTGTAATAAGTTGGAAACTTTCCCCATAGAAGTGTGTACTTTAGAAAATTTGCAAGTACTTGATCTTTCAGAAAACCAAATACAGACTATTCCTTCAGACATCTGTAACTTAAAAGGAATCCTGAAATTAAACATCTCAAGCAATCAATTTATATGTTTTCCTATTGAACTTTGCCAACTTCAATCACTGGAAGTGCTGAATATAAGCCAGATAAATGGGAGAAAGGTAAGAGATGGATATTTAGGACTTTGTGGGGAAGGCATGACTGAAGGGGATCAGAATCTAAGCTGTAGTGTGTGTGTGTGTTTAATTTAGCTGGAATACTTTATTTTGTAAAGGATAGGCTTTTTTTTAAAACCTCAAATGCGGCTTACAAATAAACTTTTCAACACAAGAGTTTTATAGGAAAATATTTCATTAAAATGAAATCCCAAGTAATTAAAGCTGACAATTTTATAGACTTATTTTTATTTCAGTTTAACTGTGAAAGGAGTTTTAAAGTTATGGATGTAATATAATTTAGAACTAAATTTTAATCTCCTTGAAGTTAGGGATTGTCTGTTATGCTTCTTTTATATATAGAAGAACACTGAGCACAATATCCAGTATTCACCTTGTTGTTTGATTATTTCTGAGGGGCCCATATATTCAAAACTCTTTTGTTCACTCATAGAACTTCCTTTATTTCAAACACCACTTGTGATGGCCTTAGTTTTTCTGACGATGCATATTTTTTCTTTGCCTTAGCAGAGTATCTTAATTCCTGTTACTTTGCAATACTTTTCATACTAGGAATTTTCATTTGAGGCTATATTGCCAAACTGTGTGTGTCCATTATAAAGAAATTTACTGAGCACTTACTCAAAATGCATCATGACTGGGAGCATGTATACAAAAAGGATAAAACATATATCATATCATTTAAAAATCCAAGAAGAACACATAAGGGACTAATAAAAAGTAATGTTAATGAGAGTAGGAGTAAAGAGATCAAATATGGAAGAGAACAGTTTAGAAAGACTTCAGGGCGGAGAAGAAATCAAAGCAGGGTAAGCTTTAGGGATGGAAGAAAGGGATAAGGTGGCAACGAACACTGAGTGTTGGGAGAGTGAGGAAAGTGGTTAGCAAGCCACAGGGTTGAATTGGTAGCACTGGTCAGACTGGGGAAATACCTGCATGCTACACAATTTGTTGTGGGTTTTATTAAGCAAGGGAATCACAAAGACTTTGTGACATAATGAAAATATATCTTTTTTAGGACAAAAAAACTCTCCTTCCATTTTATTTTATTAAAAGTTTTAGTCATAGAAATATTTATTAAAAATATAATTGTTTAACCTTTGTTACAGTTAACAAGACTTCCGGAAGAGCTGTCTAATATGACTCAACTTAAAGGACTTGATATCTCAAATAATGAAATCAGAGAGATGCCAAGAAATATAGGGGAGCTGAGAGGTTTGGTTAGTTTAAATGCATACAACAATCAAATAAGATATCTGCCACCATCTTTTCTATCTTTAAATGCTCTCCAGCAACTAAACTTGAGTGGTGAGTGTCAAGCATAACCAATAAGCATAATAAATTGAGTTTTGGTTTCTAGGTTGCAAATTTTGCTGACAAGACAGAATGGCAAACAGTCAACATCATGTATTAAGTGCCAATAGGAAGGAAATGGCTAGTGCAGGTACAGAAAATGAGAGCAAACCATAAGGTCCAGTTCCTTCCCTAAAAGAGGTTATAATCCAGCTGGGGAACCTGCACACATTTTCATTTCTTTTCTGTTTTCTCTGCCTATACCCAGTCATTCATTATTTCTTCCCTTTGTGAACCTGACCTCATCTCTCTCTCTTCACACACCTACCTACACAACCTTAGGTCAGCATTTTCTCTATTTTCCTTCTCTGCTGGCTCCTCGATCCCACTCCTACACCCTACAATACTCTAATACCTTACACTCTTTTACAAAGTAAATCACTTCAATAACAACACAACAAAAAGTAAATCACTCACTCTAAAAATATCAGAATTCCCAAAGCTAGACTAGTATTTTTCTTAATAATTTTTATTATGAAATATTTCAAACTTACAGAAAAATAATAAACACCTATGTACTTACTCTCAGGTATAAGGAATGCTAACATTTTGTGTTATTTACTTGAGATATTTTTGATTAAGAAATAAAATAGAATTGAAACTTTTTTTGTACTTCTCCCCAAACTAGAAGTAACCAGTGTACTGAAATTGATGTATATCTTTTTTTTTTTTGCGGTACGCGGCCTCTGACTGTTGTGGCCTCTCCCGTTGCGGAGCACAGGCTCCGGACGCGCAGGCTCAGCGGCCACAGCTCACGGGCCCAGCCGCTCCGTGGCATGTGGGATCTTCCCGGACCGGGGCACGAGCCCGTGTCCCCTGCATCGGCAGGTGGACTCTCAACCACTGCACCACCAGGGAAGCCCGATGTTTATCTTTTAAAAATAGAAGTGAAACTTCTTTTGTACTTCTCCCCAAACTAGAAGTAACCAATGTACTGAAATGGATGTATATCTTTTTTCTATCTATGTTTTTATACATATATATATCCATAACAAAATAACATTATTTAGAGTTCTAAATTTTATTATATCTTATACTATATGGTATGTAATTTACAATTCTGTAACTTGCTTTTTCATTTGTCATATTTCTAAAGTTAATCCATGTCAATGTATACATAGACCTATTTCATTCATTTTAAATGTTGCATAATATGTATAATATTCAATTACATGGTTAAACAACAATTAATCCATTATCCTGTTGATAGACAATTAGGTTGTTTCCAATTTGTTTGCTACTATAAATATCCCTGTACATGTTCCTAGTATACATCTGCTTGAGTTTTTCGAAGTGCATATAGCTGTAAGTAGAATCACTGGATCAGAGGTTATGTACATCTTCAACTTTACCAGATATGAGGAAATTTATGCCCATAGTGGTTGTACCAGCTAATCTCATAAACAGCTGGGTTTCTAAAATTATATCTTTCAGTTGAAAGTAGCACTTATAACCAGAGCCCTGCACCTTCTTAAATTTAGAGGATTTCTAGATTAAAAACAAACTCATCTTTTGGGTGCACTAGTACCAGTAGTACAGTAAAACCTACAGTAAATATATCAATACTTAGATATAATGCAACTGGCATTTGTTTCCTGAATCCCCAGAACCCCTAGTAAGCTGGCTATGTAGGTATACATCAGTTTGCGATCACTTGCAATAAGGTACAATAACTCAGCCCTGCAATTTAAGTTTTTGGTCCCACTTTTGTATTTTGGCAAAGTTTCACTGTTTTTTAGGGAGGTTATCTATTTTGTCCAAGTGTAGGACACGCTTCACTCAGCTACTATTTGTGCATAAAAAAAAAAAAAGGCTGACCAGAGTCTTCTGACCCACTGGAGAACACAACTACCAATAGAAAGCACAGTTCTCTCGAGGTTTTCTAGTACAAGAATCAAGACAAAATAGGAAGATCACAGACTTTTCTGCAAGCTTAGCCAGTTCTCTGTTAGTCCCTATCAGAATTAGAAAAGTGTATCAGTCAGGATCCAGAAACCACACCTTAGTTAATTACTAAGTAAAATCTTCTTAACTGTTTAACTAAAAGGGTAAAGAGAGAATCCTAAGGTTATCACAAAAGTAGCAATGGCAGGAAGCAATAACCGTCTTATGGCTAAGGGAATAAAATGAAGAATTTGGAATTATTAAAACTTATAAGTTTGGAAGAGGGGTCACGCAGTGGTGAAACTCGGAAGTCTGAGGATGAAGTATTGCTTGCCTGGTGCTTGTTCCTCTGAGCTTGGGGATGGTAAGTGTGTGTTTGTGTAGGGGTGTGTGTGTGAGAGAGAGAGAGAGAAAGAGAGAGAGAGAGAGAGAGGAGCTAGTTCTGCAAGTGTTGGGAAAACTGCAAACTGCATTCACCTGTTATATGGGCAGGAACTGCTGCCGGTGGGGTAAAAGAGTGTTGCTGGTGTGACACTCAAGGAAAAACAGTCAAGGAGCCCACGAGATGGGTTTGGATCTAAGAGATCCAAAGTATGGACTAGTATTTTCTAGTCCATACCCATCTAGTCCAAACCCATCCAAGAGATGGGTTTGGATCTAAGAGATAATCGCTACACAACTGGCATGCCCACAGTCTCCAGCTTTCCTTGCCAGATTTGAAGTTATAATCTGTTTCCTCCATTCATGAAACGAAGCTAACAGGAATACCCACGTCATAGATTTGGACTGAATGAGACTTTGAAAGCTGGTAGCATCTTCATTATTCAGACAAAAGACATTTATATACAGTCTTGAGAATTAGTCCCCTCTGTCACTAACGCTAGTGGATTTAGGAAGATAACCACTTTGAACCTCAGTTTTTCCATCAGCAAGATAGGAAAGCTATAACTTCTGTTTGTTCATAGAATCGTGGAAATATAAGTTAAAACTTATGAAAATATTTTGATAAATGTGAGACATTATACCAGTGAACAGGATTTATAGATTAATTCCTTGCTTTCCTCAAAGCACAGACTTTGAAGTAGGACATTATTTAGAATTCTAACTCCATCATTCACATCAGCTAGATTATCCAATTTGCTGGTATAGTAATGTTCCCAGTACTCTATAATCTTTTATTTCTGTAGAATCAGTAGTAATGTTCCCATTTTCATTTCTGATTTTAGTAATTTGAGTCTTGCTTCTTTTTTCTTAGTCCATTGAGCTAAAGCTAATGGACTAAAGCTAATTTGTCAATTTTGTTGATCTTTTCAAAGAACCAACTTTTGGTTTTGTTGATTCTATTGTTTTTCTATTCTCTATTTCATGTATATCTGCTCTAATCTTTATTGTTTCCTCCTTCTGATAGTTTTGGATTAATTTGCTTATCTTTTTCTAGTTCATTTAGGTGTAAAGTTATTAATGTGAGATATTTCTTCTTTTTCAGCTATAAATTTCATCCTAAGCACTGCTTCTGTTGCATCCATAATTTTTGGTTATCGTTTTCATTTTCATTCATCTCTTTGTATTTTATAATTTCCTTTTTGATTCCATCTTTGACACATTGGTTGCTTAAAAGTATGCTGTTTAACTCTGTAAATTTTCCAGTTTTCCTTCTATTATTTTTCATAGTTTCATTCCATTGTGGTCAAAGAAGATATATTGTATGACTTTTTTCAGTCAATTTTAATTTATTGAGACTTGTCTTGTGGCTTAATATATGGTCTATCATGGAGAATGTTCTATGTGCACTTGAGAAAAATGTGTATTCTGCTGTTGGAGTGTTCTATGTATGTCTGTTAGGTTTAGTTGCTTTATAGTGTTGTTCAAGTGCCCTATTTCCTTACTGACCTTTTGTCTAAATGTTCTATCCATTATTGAAAGTGAGGTATTATAGTCTCCATCTATTACTGTAGAACCACTTGTTGCTCCCTTCAATTCTGTCAATATTTGTCTAATATGCTTTGGGGTTTTGCTGTTAGGTATGTATATACTTATAACTGTTATATCTTCTTAATGTAATGATCCTTTTAAAAATATATACTGTCCTTTGTCCTTTATAACAGTTTTTGACTTAAAGTCTATGTTATCTGATATTAGTAAAACCACCCCAACTCTTTGGTTAGTATTTGCATGGATATCTTCTTCTGTCCTTCAATACCTGGAGCCATAAAAGAAAATACTACTTTCCCAGTCTTTGCAGCTTAGCTCTATGCTGGGGCACTTCAATGCTAAGTCAGGCCACCTATGACTCTGCCTTAGCCTTCTTCGCCTGATTGTGTGAAGCCCAAAAATCCACCACAGGCACAAACCTAGGATTCTCTCAGTTCTCTTCTGTGCATGTGTTCAGTCCTAGATATGCTTACTGTACTCCATTTCCCCCAGGATACACCATGGCCCTTCTCAGCCCTTATTCCCCCAAGAAACTCCCTCTTCGGCCTCCTCCTTCCTGGGCTTTTGGATCTGTTTGCTGCTTTCCCTGTCTGCTGTTCCTTGCCCCAGGTAGGCTCAGACATGTGTGTCTTTACATGTGACAACAACTTGCCATTCAGGAAGGCAGCTCCATCCTGAGTTGGGGGAGCAAAACAAAAGTCAGTCTCTGTGTCAAGCCCTCGGGGAATCAGCAGACAGGTCAAAATGCAAAGCCTCAGTATTAAAAGAACAAGGTCCATGTTGGCTTTCTGGCACCAGCAAGCTGCACCAGGAATGCAGGCTGCCCTCCCCACAGCTGTTGCTGCCATGCTGGGAAATGGAGGGTGGTATGGAGACGAGTGAAAAAGCCACAGTGCTCTCTTACCAAAATTCTCCTGCCTTTTTCTTCATTGAGCAGTATCCTAGTAACCGTAAAATTCTGGATTAAGTTCCAGAATTCTGAGAAAGCTGATTCTATCAGCCCTTTCCAGCTTTTGATTGTTTCAATTGGAGGGGCTGATATTTTGAGAGGCCTACTCTGAATTTTCTGTGGCATTCATTCCAGGTGTGTTTTTCATGTTTATTTATACTGCTTGGATTTTGCTGTTTCTGGTCTATATATTCATGTATTTTACTACATTGGGGGACTTTTTTTAACTGTTATTCCTTCAAAATTTTTTTCTTCGTCATTTTCTTTCTCTACTCCAATTTCCTTTACATGTTGTCCTACAAATCCCTAAAGTGCTCTCTCTCTCTCCGTGTGTGTGTGTGTGTGTGTGGTGTACACAGAGCTTTCAGCATCTCATATTGATCTGCCTTCAAGTTTACTGACTTGTCTATCATTTCTATCCTATTGTTGTCTCTCCAATTAATTTTTAATTTCAGATACTGAAATTTTCAGTTCTAGCATTTCCATTTTTCCTTTTTTATAGTTTATATTTCTCCTCCAAGATTTCCTTTTTTTTTTTTTTCGGTACGCGGGCCTCTCACTGTTGTGGTCTCTCCCGTTGCGGAGCACAGGCTCCGGACGCGCAGGCTCAGCAGCCACGGCTCACGGGCCTAGCCGGTCGGCGGCATGTGGGATCTTCCCGGGGCACGAACCCGTGTCCCCTGCATCGGCAGGCGGACTCTCAACCACTGCGCCACCAGGGAAGCCCCAAGATTTCCTATTTTTTTCATTCATTATAAGAATATCTTTCTTTACATTCTTGAACATCATTGTATTAGCTGCTTTAAAATTCTTATATGTTGACTACAGCAATTGAGTTGTATTTTTCTCTTGGGAGTGAGCCACATTTTCTTTTTTCTCTGTTTTGAATCGTGAACTCTATAATCAATTCTGTTTCTCTCCAATGCTGATATTTGTTTTTGTTGCTATTGTTGCTTCATCAGGCACTTAAGTTGCTGGACTAAAAATACAAACTCCTTCCCTGCAAATGGCAGCTCCTTAGATCTCAGTTCAGTACTTTTAGCCATTAGCTGTTATATCAGTTTTCTATGGGTATGTGACAAGTTTCCACAAACTTTCGCTTCTTAAATTAATAAAATATTTATTTCACACAGTTTCTGAGGGTCAGGAACCCAGGAGGTGTTTAGCTGACTTGTTCTATCTCAGAGTCTTGTATGAGATTGCAGCCAACCTGTTGGCTGGTGCTGCAGCCAGGCTTGATTAGGGCTGGTGGATTTGCTTCAAAGCTTATTTATGTGGCTACTGGCAGCAGGCTTTAGTCCCTTGCCATATGAGCCTCTTTATGACATGGCAACTGGTTTTCCCCAGAGCTAGTGATATCAGGGAGTGAGACAGAATATACTTAAGTCAGAAGCAGCACACACTCCAAGAAGCAATGAGCAACTCTACACACTCCAAGAAGCAATGAGCAACTCTAGTACCCAGATCTTGGTTTCTAAATACCTTTCTTCACTAAAAGGAACCAGGTTCCTTTAATTTTGGCTAAAATAATATAACCATAAATATATATAAATAGCACAAAGGCAAACTTCAGGCCAGTTCCTCTTGAAATGATTACAAATTCTTACTTTGTCAGTTATCACAGTTTTACTTTTTATGTCAGGTTTATATTAGATTAAGGTGGGTTTTTTTTAGAGATCAAAAAACATTTTTTTTAAGATTTTTTTTGATGTGGACCATTTTAAAAGTCTTTATTGAATTTGTTATAATATTGCTTCTGTTTTTATGTTTTGGTTTTTTGGCCGTGAGTCATATGGGATCTTAGCTCCCTGATCAGGGATCAAACCTGCACCCCCTGCATTGGAAGGTGAAGTCTTAACCACTGGACTGCCAGGGAAGTCCCACAGATTTGAAAAAAATTTGAAAAAAATTATATTTAGGGAAGTTGGAGCTTAATCTTCACTCCTTGAGGGTGGACCAGACTTCGTAACTCAGTTCTAAAGAATAGAGTATGGAATGGAGAAAATCAAAACATTACATTAGAGAAACCTGGAAGACACTATTTTAGCCAAGGGATAACGTTTAACATGCTAGTGGTGTCTTGTGGATGTCAGGTATCTCTGGTGTGATGAGAGCACTTCACCTCTGTGGTATTCTTTCCAAAAACCCATAACCCCCGTCTATTCATGAAAAAATATACCAGATAAACTCATATTAAGGAATATTCTACAAAATACCTAACTTGTACTACTCAAAACCATCAAGATCGTGAAAAACAAGGACAGGCTGAGGAACTGTCACAGACCAGAAGACATAACTGTATGCAGTGTGCTATCCTGGAATGGATACTGGAACAGAAAAAGGACATTGATAGAAAATATAATGAAATTCAAAAATGTCCAAAGCTTATTTAATAGTAATGTGCCAATGTTAAAGTTTCTTCGATTTAAAAATGTAATACAATAATGTGAGATGATAACATCAGGGAAAACTAAAACTAGATGAAGAGTATACAGGAACTCTACAATTTCTGCAACTTTTCTGTAAATCTGAAATTATTGCAAACAAAGTTTATTAAAAAAATTACCATCTCACTTACTCTGTAAAGTCCTTTCCTGCATTATAAGAGGAAAGCCTCCTTCTCATTTTGTCATTCTCTATGAGAAAAAGGAATCATTGCTCTGTTTCTATACTTTCTCCTTTTCATTCCTAGCAAGTGGACAACAGTAAGAACTTATGTTTTGCCAGCATTGTGAGGCTCCTCTGATACTTTGTCAGTGAGACACAGTAGATGCCCTTTACATAGTTGTTATTTGTCTCTATAGTTTTCTTTTACAGAAGGATATAATTCAATTGTAATTTTTTTTCTACTAGGAAATAATCTGACAGCTCTGCCTAGTGGTATCTACAAGCTTTTTTCACTGAAGGAGATAAATTTTGATGATAACCCTTTGCTGAGACCTCCAGTGGAAATCTGTAAAGAAAAACAATTGTGTAGTATTGCATGCTATCTACAGAGGGCAGATGAGAGAGATGGTAGGTGATGAGTGATTGGCTAGCTTACAAATCATTTTCTGGCATCTATAAATTAACAAATAGTTTGCTTTAATCAGAGGCTTTCAATCTGGCAGAGACTTTCAAATATTTATCGTCTACCCTTTCCTGAAGGCTAGGAGTTTATTTTGGTAATTTTGATTATTTAATCTGGGTCTACACAATTTGAACCATTGAAAACAGGTAAATTTAAGTCACAGGTGAGCTGCTTCCCACCTACTGGCCTCAATGTACTTCAAGAGATTTTTCATCATGGTTGTGGCCAAACTCAGAGAATCTACATACAGATTTTTTCATCAGTTCTGATCACCATATGTAGTTGTTCTAAAAGTTGTATTTTGCCTTGAAGGAAGTTCATAGATCCTTTACATTGATGCCAGTCAGTTCTTGGCTCATTATGATCACCTGTCTGTAATCTTTGGGCAGTCTTCATTCCTTCTGTTCTTAAGAGTTCCTTTGGTAGTTCCTGATTACTTCAGAGAGTGGGTCCATTTTCTTTAAATGCCCTTTCACCGGACCAGATGGAGACTGGTTTCTCCAAGCCTTTGGGATGGAAGTTTCACTATCCAGTTCTTTCCCTGGGTTTGGGTTCCCAACAACTAACCTTTTTTCTGGGACTCTAACTTTGCCGCTCATTGTCAATCCTCAGAGTAGATTCATATTTTGGTCCTCCAATTTAATGCCGTATTTAAGTATTAAATCAATTTAATGATCCAGATTTGGGGAAAGAGAATATATACAACTATCAGGACCCTGTCTATGTAATCAGGAGGCTTATATCATCATAATCTTATAATCTATTGAGACGGTCACTAAAAATGTACAGTCCTCTGTAAGCCACAATATGTATGGCTACCATTCAGAAGCTTTTGCAAGATGTGGGCCTCACGGATGGAAGGAACCTAAGCAATAAAAAGTCACTGTAGGTGTTTTCTCTAACTTGCTAGGCAAGTTGGTTCTGCTAATTATTATTAAAAAGGGGATATTTAATGGTAACTTTATTTTTATAAAACAAAGCTTTTAGGGGTTTCCAAGGATCTATAAAGTATTCCTGTTAGGTAACAGTACTTTAGAGAAGGTCTGTAAAGTTACATGATTGAACGTCCTTGTTAAAATTCTGTTACTCAAGTTCCTGAGGAAGGAAGATTCATGTGGTTCTAGCCTCTTTGGGGAAAGTTCAACGGGCAATGACAACAGATGAAAGTCAGCAAAAACAAGAGAATCCAAGCCATTTATCTCCTTTCTTTATTCCCACGGGGCCTTCATACTGCAGGCTTGGCACCGAGAGAAATTGGAAAGGAAGTCATCATAGGAGATGTTAATTCTGCAATTAAGAAAGAACATGGGGTCTCTTCCTTACAATTTCACTTAGGAGATTGGATTTTCAATTATCTCATTAGCATAAAATCTAGCCTGAGGGATTAATGGTATGGATAAAAATTTAAAAACAGAAAGCATAGAACAGATTTGAGATGACTACAGAGGAGTGGCAGATGACTGGTTCTTGAAAATTCTCAAATTACCTTGGTTAACAAAAAGTGGATCTAAAAAAAAATGGATCTATTTCAAATTACCTAGAAGCTTTTTTATAAACTAAAAATACACTACTTATATCTAAGCCAACATTCATTAAATAAGTGATGTGAATATAAAATAAGCATACATATATATATATATATATATATATATATATATATATATACATACCATATTTATAGTAGATTTGAACTTGGTTTCTCAGGATGGTACCAAAAGGAGCATATTAAAAAGTCAGAATTGAAGGAAGGAGCTAAATTCATTTCAAATCCTGAAAGAATTAAAGGGTTTGATGATCACCTTGAAGTTGCTTATAATATCCTTTTAAATAGATATTTTATATTATTTATGTTTAGGGTTATTCAGATTTTAGAAGAAATGGAATAAATGGTTCAAATTTCAGTTTGTGTGTTAGAGCTGCACTTTAGTTTTCAATCTTATTTGATATGTACATCTTATAGCAGCACAGAAGTAAAAAACCTAGCTATAATATTAACTCAGAATAGAGTATGTTTTTCAAAAGAGATGACCTAAATTTTCTTTTATGTTCAAATGTAGAGAAAATCTTAGCGAAGATCTTCAAGATAGTTGCCAACAATATTACTGAAACAAATTTTCAATTTTTGTGTCAAAAACTAAACCTGGCAATCACAGAAACTGATAAGTCTACAATGAGGTATGTATGAATGACAACATGTAGTATAAGCTTATTCTCATGTTCTGATTTATATCATATTGATATTACACGGTTTTGAAACATTCATATTAACATGAACTCTAATTTGCTGTAAAAGACTGATGTTAGTTTATTATATATTTGAGATCCATATGGGTATAGTAGTTTTAAGCAAGTACTCTGAGGATAGACTGCTTGGCTTTAAATCCCAAATAGTTTTGTGATCCTGAATAAGTCCCCTAACTTACCTGTGCCTCAGTTTCTTTACTGGTAAAATGGATAGACTTATCTAAGAGAGCTGTCATGAGATCAAGTTATAAAGCATGTAGCATTGTAGCAGTAATATACTGGTTTATAGTAAACAGTCCACAATTATTTTGAGCTCTTGAGTAAATCTCTCTTAGAATCAAATGTTAATTGAATTGTTGATTTTCTTCAAGGAAACAAGGGATGGCATGGGACTAACATTCACTTACTATGTATGTGCCAAACTCTGTGCTAAATTTTTATATAGACTATCTTCACCAATTAATTTAATCCTCACTTCACTCTGGTAAACTAGGTTGAAAACCTAGATATATAATACTGATGTAGTTTAAAACAGTGTTCTTAATTGATAATTAAAATAATTATTATTTCAAAATTTTCAGCACTGTTTCATTAAGTGAGAGAGTCCACCGAACACTTGATAAGTGGAAAACGGAAAATAACAACTTGTCAGTAACCACTGCTGCTCTAAGAGACCAACTAACTCGGGCACTAACTATGATAGGAGCATATGAAATTATGGACAAAATAACGGCTTTAAAACTTTTTACATGTGCAGTTAAATTCTGAACAGTGTATCCAGAATAAGAACTGAGAACTTATGATGCACTTATATAATTGAAACTGGATACAAGAGAATTGCACGTCATGTTTCTTTTCATGTATTCCTAAGAGATGATGACAATTTATGGCTACCACTCTAGTGTCATAATAATAAAATATTACAGACACCATTTTATGTATTTATTCTGTTGCCTCTCTACCCTTCCTTCAGAGATACAGATATAAAGAAGCTGTTCTTAAGCTAATATAAATCCTTAGGCACTCTTATCCCTACTGGAAAAAGTTTAAAAATAGAGAAGGATTGGAGGCATAGGCATTATACTTGTCAACCAATATTTCATGTTGCACTTCCAAAACAACAACAAAGACAATAAAATAATATGGTGCTTAAATCCAACCTGCAAGATTAAGTCCTTTGTTTAATTTGGTCTCACATCACAAAGTTTCTGTATCTTTTAAGTAGAAAGTTATCTTATAAAGTTAACAAAAACTGCACTATGTCTAGAATATTCTTAAATCACTTGGAAACCCAATACACTAGTTTAAGTGAGTGAAAAGTGAAGAATCCAGAAGTATCATTAGTTTCACACGTGGCTGGTGTGATGGTTAATGTTCTCAGCTGGCGGCAAGGTACTTCCATAGAACATTGAAATGGGAAGGATCTTGGAAACTATCATTTTACAAATAAGAAAATTAAGACCTAGAATAACTAAGTGATATAAACCAGGTTCTCTACCCTTCATTCAGAGATACAGATATAAAGACCAGAAAATTTTCTAGGGGTAACTTTGGTCTGAAGAGAGAAAGAGAGAGAGAGAGAGAGAAAGCTGGATAACATCAGAACAATGAAAGCACTTTCATTGTGCCCAGCTCTTATCGTCTCTTGCCATATTGCTACAACAGCCTTTTAAACGGATGTCCTATCCTATAGACTCACCCAAACCATACTGTATTTTGCTGCCAGATTTATCTTTTAAAAACACAGATCTAACCATATCAACCTCCTGATCAAAATTTAAAATTATTTCTTTTATAGCCTAGATCACTCCATTCTTTCCCCATTATTCTCCAGTCAAGCCAAGCTTTTCGAAACTCCTCAGATATGCGATGAACTCTCATTCTCTCGTTTGCCTTTACTCTTATTTCTGCATGGAACATGTTCTCCTTTTCTCTGAATACCTACCTCTCCTGGCTAATTTCCATGCATCTTCCCTAAGACTTACCCCAGATCATATCCTCTCCCCTCTCCCTGAGATCAAATCTTGGAACAAAAATAAGATTTGCAATGTAATTACAAAAATATCTAGAAAATAATGGTTATGAGAACTTATTTCTTTAATTATTATGCTATAAATATATTATACAATAATATTCATAACATTAGTAATGAAAGAATAAAAGCAATTTGAAATAATTAAGCATATACTAGAGCAAAACATGACTCAAAGACCAAATATATTAAATCTATGACAGGCGAAATTTAAATCTCTAATATAGCAGCCATATTAAATACTGTAGTTAACTGTGTGTTCATGTTGGTACATGACAGAATCTGCCACTTTGCAATTGGACTTCCTCCTCTCCTATTTTTGATGAACTTGATATTATATCAATATCTTGGAAACTGATGTCTAGATCCTGAAAGATTTCCCATAAAATATTTTTTGTATAGTTACATTTTGTTTTTTAATCGGTCTGACAATTTTAGCTTTTTGATTTGAGTATCTATTTCCATTTAATTACTGATATTTTGGGGTGGGTTTTTAAGATATATTCACATGCCATAACAGTCATCTTTTATTTTTAACAGTCATCCTTTTAAAGTGTATAATTAGTTGAGTTGTGTACCTTTCACCACCATCTAATTCCAGAATATTTTCATCACTTCAGAAAGAAACCGCAGGACCATTAGCAGTCACTCTCCATTTTCCCTTCCCCCTGGCCCCTGGCAACTAATAATCTGCTTTCTGTCTCTATGGATTTGCCTACTCTAGATGTTTCATATAAATGGAATCATATAATACATGACCTCTTGTTGGAGCATGCATCAATATTTTATTCCATTTTATGGCTGAATAATGTTCTATTGTATTCTGTTTATCCATCAGTTGATGGAAATTTGGGTTGTTTCCACGTTTTAGTTGCTATGAACATTCATTTACAAGTTTTTGTTTAAACATCTTTAAAAAATTATTTTGGGTGTATAACTAGAAGTGGAATTCCTGGGTCATATGATAACTCTATGTTTAACTTTTTGAGGAACCATCAAATGGTTTTCCACAGTGGCAGAACCCATTTCTATTCCCATCAGCAATATATGAGGGTTTCAATCTCTTCACATCCTCTCCAACACTTGTTATTTTCATTAAAATTTTGTTTTTTATTATATACATCCCATGACATGGTATCTCATCGTGATTTTTTTTTCACTGACAAGAACTTTTATTTCTTTTTAATGACATTAAACATAACTGCTACAAGGGGAAAAACATGATAAAGAGGAGGCACCAAACTTCAGTTTCATAATTGATCCTGACAACAACCAAAGTAAATTGGGGTCCGCATTAGATGCAGAACTACAGGTTATTTCAGGCTCTTTACTTACAAGTAAACTATGTAAACAGCACATTCATACTCTGTATTGTCAAGATCCCTGTGGCGAGAAGTCATCACAGATGAAGAAGGCTAGGTAGGCAGTTAAATGCACACAATGCTTATGCAAATAAAACAACATGGCAAGAATTCTACATGAAAATTAGACTTAGAGGCCAACACCAAATATGAGATATGTAGCTTTTAAAAACAGATTAAAACTCTAGATTCTACCCACTACTGTCTTTAAGGCAAACATGCCTAATAATGAGTTTTCTTTGGCTTTGTTTTTCTTCTTAAAGAATACCACGTTAACTGCTAGGGAACAGTTTTCTCCTTCCCCAGTCTAACAGATTTAAGTAAGCTGCTAAAGCTTTGGAAAAACAGAATTATTTGAGCAAAGACAAAATGTGATTGTCACATTTTCTCGTTAACCCGTCACTCATTTGATTTGGCAAAAGTGATGCTCCCATTACATATCAGTCTTAAACCCTCCTGTACCAGGGAGGCAGGAACATGAGTCTTAGACTTTTGCCTAAGCAAAAGGCTGTCCCTTTACTCCTTGGTTATCTGTGGGGAACAAGACAACTGCAATGCTAGTTATTCCAGTAACAATGAATTCTAACTATGCTATAGTTCCAAAGGTGGATGTTTGTCCCATTCCATCAAGCTAATTTACGGAAACCTGGAGAAGTGACTGATATAGGCAATGCCAACTGAAATAACAGATTTTGACTCTTGCCTTTGAACAGAACTCTTCCCCTTTGCATTTTGGTCCCAGACTCTAAACCAAATGTTGAAGGAAAAGAGAATCCTTGACTGGATAGAAATAGTTAACACTTAGGGATGTCCATCTAAGTTTACTGGTAACTATGACCAAGTTTCTCCCAAGTCAGTTTCTAAAGCAGGGTAGGATGTTTAAGATGGGTTACTGGCATACAAAGATGGGGCTTATGGAAGAACAAAACCAGACAGAGGCAGTGAGACCAGTATCACAGGCCGTGCTATAGCAACTAGGTACAACCTTCACAGAGAGTGAACAGCAGCACAAATGCCAGACATCTCCCAAGAGATGTCTAGAGCTGTCTGTAAAGAGAATAACAAACTCCTAAGACATCCATTAAGATAGCTGCACATAGCATTACCCTCAAGATCAGGTAATGCTTTGAGCACAGGCTTAATCAAAACTATTTTAGATCCACTTTAGTAGTTTTGTAAAACTGTACATCAGAGATTTGACCAAGTAAGGAGATGGTAACATCCTGGACCAAAAGGCACCTCTTATTAACTAATAATGGAGACAAAAGACAGCTTCTCCAAAGTCTCTCCCACAGGATGGAAGCTCACTGACTAATATGTCAACTCATACTTGAAGTTGGGGTTCAGCAGATGAAACTGAAGACCAACTGACACCTCTCAATAGCACTGCTTTCTGGCCTGTCCTAGAGTCAAGACTCTGGGTAGGTGGTTCTTCAATAATGAGTACAGTAAGGCTTTTCTTAAGAGGCATATCT
Organism: Tursiops truncatus; assembly: GCF_011762595.2. Classification (NCBI taxonomy): domain Eukaryota; kingdom Metazoa; phylum Chordata; class Mammalia; order Artiodactyla; family Delphinidae; genus Tursiops; species Tursiops truncatus. The sequence continues at coordinate 50,142,615 of NC_047042.1, forward strand.
ATGTCTAACAGGATACAGGAATATGCTGGTAGAGCCCTAAGGTCACTGGGGAAAAAAGAAGGAAAATCCTTGAAGAAAGGCAGAGAAGGCAAACAGTCACAAGACTGCAAATCAACAGGGGTTGTTAGTCATCAACAGGGGTTGTTAGTCAACAGGGGTTGTTATTGCTATTCTTCTATTAGAGTTAAGATGTACAAGATTTGTAAACACTATTGTGCAAAATAAATTTAATGAAGAATAAAAAAAAAGCCAAAAAATAAAGGCAGCTAGTAGGTACAAAAAGAAGAGAAGATTTACACTTTTAATTTGTCCTTTCAACTCTTCAGATGTGCTGGATTACCAACTTTTAAAATACTGACAGGTATTCGGAGATTCAAATAAAAAAAGTAAGAGGGGTTGCTAAAAGTGACTTGTATCCATTTATAAGTCACCAGCAATAATTAACACTGGCTTGCAGCCTGATAAAGAATCTCTTCCTCATAGGAGATTAAAAGATGATTTCTTCTGGGCACCAGAAGTAGACTTCACCTCTGCACAGAGGTGGGTGTTTTGCTTGAGCCTGGGTGTTTTGACTTAATGCTGGCTTTCAGGCGGTAGCCACCTTCAATTTAAATTAAAAAATTAAAACTATATCAACTCAACACTGCTTAAATGCATAGACACACACAAACAGGAAGGACCTTATACAAAAAATTTCAAGTCAGCAATGGGCATTTCCAAAAGGTGACAAGTTCTTTAAATAAAAATGTTGTGAAAAATAAATTTTAAAATCTACAAAGCACAAAGCAGCAGAAGATGAGATGCTGCTCTGGACAGGACCCTGGATAGGGACCTTCACTGCTGATGGGAGGAGACAAATGGACTGTACAGGAAATCTGGTAGACGCTGGAACCGATGGTGGCTTCACATGTTCCCGTCAACCCACTGAGTCAGATTGTATTTTTGCAGAGATTTCTGTTGGAACCAGGCATAGTTTCACCTGGTGAGGTCCAAAGGATGCTGCCATTTTGGGTTCTGTATGTGATAAACGTGATCCATCAAGGCACACAGCTCCCCCAAGGTACCTTGGTTAGAGTTCACTGGGTCTTCTATATGAGCAATGACATTCCTGAGATAACTTTGCTTCTGCTTTTTTAGATCTGATGGTGAAAACGTCAGAATATTAGTCCTTGTTTTGGTTTGCAGAACAGGAATGACCTTGCCTAGTCTTTTTTCATGTACCTTCAGCTTCCCAGAATCTTTGTCAAGAAAATGTTTGTTTGATGAACTGGAAACAACTGGAAACCTCATTTCAAAACTTGATTTATGTGATCCATTTCTCCAGGATGACCCCATATTAGAAGGAGTCTTTGAATGGTTCAATATCTGAGAGGTTACAGGTGTAGGCTTCTTACTGTTAGATATATTTTTATCAGAGACAGTTTGTTGAAACTTACTGTTTGAAGAAGGGAGTGGGGGCCCATCATAGGCAGAATTATTGGGGCTGATCCCTTCAGATTCTGTGAAAACTGTGCTCTCACTTAGGCTAAGACCATCTTCTCTCATCTCTTCTCCAAGGGAGGAGGGTTTTTCAGTAACTTCGGATGTATCAGTCTTGTCCTTATCAAGTGCAACATCACAAACTGTTGGATCAAATGGTGCAACTGTAACTTTTATAAGATTCTTTTCTAGTGCAAAGCGTCTGTTCAATGGTTTAGTAGGAGTTGGTCCATGACCAGCTGATGTATTTAGTTGAGGTAGTTTGAAGAGGCCAGAGGTCTCAGCTTCTGGTCCCAAGCTGTACAATGAATTTTTCTCTTGGGGAGTATCAAGTGGAATTTGACTCCCTTTCCCTCCCTTCTCAACATTCCTGCTGTCATCGTTAGACAAGCCTCCTCCCCAAGAAAAGTGCTCATTTGATAGGTCATCATCCTTCAAAAGCTCCTGAATCTTCCTCCGTGAAACTGAAATGGCCATCATCTTTTCCATCAGACAGTTCCAGCAAGGAGTCATCCAATCCATCCTCATCCAAGGAATCCCAACAAAATGGGGCATTGTCTTTAGGCAAGGTACCAGAAGATTGTTCAGAGGGCACTAGTGAGCACATCATACTGTGTGGAGCTGCTGGTGTGATCTCTGCCTTTGCCACGAGGCCAAATGGAAAAAGGGTTCAGCTCCTGCTAGCTGTTCCTTTCAGGAGACTTATCAAAATGATTGACTCCCACCTTCGAAGTTTGTGGTTGTGAAGCACAAGTATCACAGGCACTGGGGCTTAGCAGCCACATTTCTGAAAGAGAAGCTCTTTCTGAGCCACTACCCCTACTCTCCAACTCCTTCCAAAAGGTCTAGTACTGGGAGTTCCCAGGTAGTCCAGTGGTTAGGATTCCACACTTCCCCTGCAGGCGGCATGGGATCCCAAATGCTCACTGGAAGAAAAACATCATTACTTGCAAACTTTACTATGAACACAAAGGACCACTATTCTTCATAACCACTGAAAACATCAATTCCTATGGCACATGACATCCACAGGCACAGAGCTGGCTCTTCTGAGCTTCTCTCATAGAATTTTCCAATAGGTCAGATTATTTTGAAGCAAATCCCAGGAATCACATCATTTCATCTCCAGAAGCCGGGCTGAAGCCTAGGTGAACGACTGCACCTCACTCTGTCCCATGCGTCATTTTATCCTCTCATTGTGATTTTGATTTGCAGTTGCCTCATGGCTAATGCTGTTGAGCATCTTTTAATGTGCTTATTGGCCATTACTATATCTTCTTTGGAGAATTATCTATTCAGATTCTTTGCCTATTTTTAAATTGGGTTATGTTTGTCTTTATTGAGTTGTAATAGCTCGTTTTGTAGTCTAGATACAAGTCCCTTATCAGATGTATGATTTACAAAAATTTTCTTGCATTCTGTGGGTTGCTTTTTCATTTTCTTGATAGTGTCCTTTGAAGTATAAAAGTTTTAAACTTTGATTAAGTTCTATTTACCTACTTTTCTATTGCTTGTACTTTAGGTGTTACATATAAGAAACCATTTTCTAATCCAAGATCATGAAGATTTACACCTATGTAAGTCTATATTAATAGGGTTTTCACCAATGTAAATCCTTTTGCTCCCTCCAGTGACTGCATGTGGTTAGTTTTCAAAGCTACTGCAGAGGGAGGATGGGGAGCAAAGTACGTTAAAACACCACTAAGCTTGCTGTTCTTATCAAGATACGGCTGCTTTTCCTTTTTTTAAAAAAATAAAATTTATTTATTTGGTTGCGCTGGTAGGGCTCTTTAGTTGTAGGAAGTCCCTACAGCGGCTTTTCTTTAATAAATCCTCCATGGGACTTCCCTGGTGGCGCAGTGGTTAAGAATCCAGCTGCTGGGCTTCCCTGGTGGTGCAGTGGTTAAGAATCCACCTGCCAATGCAGGGGACACGGGTTCAAGCCCTGGTCCAGGAAGATCCCACATGCCGCGGAGCAACTAAGCCCGTGCACCACAACTACTGAGCCTGCGCTCTAGAGCCTGCAAGCCACAACTACTGAGCCCACATGCCACAATTACTGAAGCCCATGCGCCTAGAGCCTGTGCTCCACAAGAGAAGCCACCACAATGAGAAGCCCGCGCACTGCAACAAAGAGTAGCCCCCACTCAACACAACTAGAGAAAGCCCACGCGCAGCAACCAATGCTGCCAAAAAATAAATAAATAAACTTAAATAATAAATAAATGCTCCATGGATTGCTGACAGGTTTTGGTTAATTTTCAGAGTTCTGAAAAAATTGATTCTGACATTTTTGGGGTCTGTTTTCTTGTTATTTTTGAGGGGAGAATTTTAGGAACTTTTGACTGCCATTTTCACTGACATCACTCAATATATTTAGTTTTATATCTACCATCTTGCTATATGTTTTCTATTTGTCTCATCTGTTTTGTGTTTATTCTCTTGATCTGTCTTAATTTTACCAATCATTTTTATTCTTTTTTGTATTAATTTTATTGCTATTCTTTTAGAGATTACATTAGAAATCACAATATACATATAGCAAATATGCAAGAGCTAAAACTCCTTAATGTGTGTTCTCTCCTCTTCACTTGTTGTGTTATCATGCATTTAATTCTATATTTAAATTGGCTAACTTTATAATTGTTGCTTTTAAAGTCAATATATATGCACATATATACAATTATTTCTCCCAGCGTTCTTCATTCCTTCCTGCATTTCTATCCTTCCATCTCGAATCATTTTCCTCCTGCCTAAAGAATTCCCTTTAATATTTATTTTAATCCAAATTTTCTCTCGACGAATTTTCTATTTGACGAAAAATAGCTTGGCCCTAAGAAATTCATTTTAATAATGTTAGCACATTACTCTTACATGCTTCTATGGTGACCACTTAATTTTTCTTGGCTCTCCCAAAACTGAAATGGTTCAAGAGTCACATCTCTCCTCAGAGGAGTTTGTCAATACTTAAATTCGGTTTGCTTGGTTACCTTGCAACCACGGCTCTCTAATGGTTTCAAAAGCTATCATTTTTGAAATTTTTTTTCCCCTGGAGTTTGGATTTAAGAAGGAGGCAATGTTCTTATGTGGTTTTCTTCATCCTAAATAGAAGCAGAACTCCTAGTTTCTATGTATATCATTTCTGGAATGCTTTTCCATCTCTTTGCTTAAAAAATTATAATAATATTGGCTTTGGGCCAGTGTTTCCTGCAAGAACCAAAAAGCAGGATGACGTAGCTGAAGTTTTCTTCCTTCGTTTTGAGGACCTTAGTTTAAGTTTCTTCTCAGTCTCCCATATGGTGGTGGCTGCTTAAGGTCCTAAATATACCCTATTAACAGAACAATGTCTCCTTCTTTAGGTCTCTTCTGGGTAACTAAATTCCATCCTACTTTTCCTTGTCTTGAGCAAATTATTTTTTTATAGTTTGTAACTGGAGCTTTGTGTAAACTTTAATGTCCTCACTTTGCAACTTTGTGCCCTCTGTCGAATTCTCACTCTATTAATTTTTGTGTTCTTGCTGATAGTCTCTCAGAAAATAATCTTGTCATATCCCTAGGCAACGGCTCTGCTTGTGGATGAATATGGCTACTTTCACTTCTCCACATTATTCTCTTTCCACTTATGCTATGCATTCTAGCCTCAACTACGGCAACATTCTTTCTTCCTTCATTAAATCTTTAACCTCAACCTAAACACAGAAGAGGTGATTAAGCCTCCTCAAAGTCAGACTGGCACAATGCTTTCACCACCAGTTACTACAGCTTTTCGACAGTTAGGTACATGAGTTTGTTTCTAACTATCCCCCATCCTTTATAGCAGTGGTCCCCAACCTTTCTGGCACCAAGGACTTGTTTTGTGGAAGACAATTTTTCCACGGACGGAGGCAGGGGGATGGTTCAGGTGGTAATGGGAGCGATGGGGAACAACGGAGAGCGGCAGATGAAACTTCACTTGCTCACCTGCCACTCACCTCCTGCAGTGCAGCCCAGTTCCTAACATGTCCTCGGCCCAGTCCTCAGCTTGGCTACCAGTCCTTGACTCGGGGGTAGGGGACCCCTGCTTTATAGAACACATACCCAAAAGCATACTAGCTAGCATGCATGTGTTATTTTCCACATTTCAAAGTTCGGCTTCTTACAGAAATTAGAGTTCTCACTTCTTTTGAAATTTATCTGAACATAATCTTGCTCAGTGTACCAATATTTTCAGGAATATTAATTTTTTGTTTGTTTTGTTTTGTTTTTGGTAGACAGGGGTAGCCATCAATAGTTTCAGGTGAGTGAGGTTTAGTTACATTCCCCCAAAACCTCACTCTATCAATGAAGCACTTGCTTGGACAATTCTTACACACACACACACACACACACACACACACACACACACACACACACACACAAAGTTATGTAATATATGAAGTCCCAGCTCTGTCATTTTTTAGTATTCTAACCACACCTTTCAGGAAAGATACATTGGAGGCAAATGTGACAATATACTAGAGGCAAGATCCAGTTAACCTTATAGTCTATTTTAGGCAACCAGAATCTTCCAAATCCTTAGCTGGACAAATGACAATTTAGGGATTGAGCCTGGAGAGTCATCCTTAACAGAACAGGCTATGGGGCTGGATGGAATTTTTTTTTTAATTCTAGTAAAGCACTCATAAAATTTACCATCGTGACCATTTTTAAGTGGCATTAAGTACATTCACACTGTTGTGCAACAATCACCACCATTTACCTCAATAACTTTTCATCATCCCAAATTGAAACCCCAAACCCATTAAACCATAACTCTCCCTTTGCCCTTCTCCTCAACCTTTGTAACCACATACTACTTTCTGTCTCTAGGTATCTCACAGAAGTGGAATCATACAATATTTGTCTTTTTATGTCAGGCTTATTTCATTAAGCATAATGTCTTCAAGGTTCATCTATGTTGTAGTGTGTATCAGAATTTCATCCATTTTTAAGCTTGAATAATATTCCATTGTGTATATATACACCGTATTTTGTTTATCCATTTATCTGTCAATGGACACTTGAGTTGCTTCCACTTTTTGATTTTTGTGAATAATGCTGCTATAAACATGGGTGTTCAAGTCCCAACTTTCACTTCTTTTGGATATACATCCAGAAGTGAAATTGTTGGATCATATGGTAATTCTGTTTAGTTTTTTGAGAAATCACCATACTGTTTTCCAAAATGGCGCACCATTTTATATTCCCACCAGAAGGGCACAAGAGTGCACTTATCCTGGTACGACTTGTTATTTTCTGTATTTTTGATAATAGCCATTCTAATTGATATGAAGTGGTATATCATTGTGAACTTGATTTGCATTTACCCAATGATTAGCGATGTTGAGCATTTTTTTCATATGCTTATTGGCTATTTGTATATCTTCTTTGAAGAAGTGTCTATTTGAGTCCTTTGTTTATTTTTTAAATTGGATTTTTGGATAAAATTTGTATATTCAGGAGTATCTCTGAAATATTTTAGCCAGTACAATATATATATAAAATGTCACTAATATCTTCAATTAAAAACCCATTTCTAACAACTAGCATTTTATTCTATATTTACATATTATAATTTTACCAATGAAAACACATTTCTAACATTCACTATGCAAATTTGCAAAGCCTCTGGTATCTAGCTTTTAGTAGTTGCCTCTGATATGACCTTCCTGAGTCAAATTCTAGCTGACCATCCTGAGAGTTATATTCCATATTGTGGCAATTGCCCACACATATACTAACACATAATATCACACTGCTATATTAAAAAATTTTTAATTTAAATTAAATCACACACACCATAGCAAAAAGCTCTATATCTGGTTCTGTGGCTATGGTGCTGACCTTTCTCTCCTTCACCTACCATGCCCAGTCACATTTGCTATCTATTCTGTTTCTTGAACGAGCTAATTTGCCCATTCCTAACCCAGGGTCTTTGCACTTGCTGTTCCTTCTGCCTAGAACACTCTTCCTTTTGATTCTCTCATGGACTTATCCTTCTCAGTATCCAGGTCTTAGCTCAAATGTTACCTCCTTAACGAAGCCTTCCCTAACCCCCAAATTAAAAGTAGTTCCTTTCTCCCGAGTCTTTCTTAATCAAACTGCCCTGCTTATCTTAAACTTAAGTTTATGTGTTTATTAGCTCCATGAGAAGAAAGACTTTTTATTTGCAACTTTGTACCCAGTACCAAGATGAGTGCTTTGGCATACGGTAAGAGCTCAATAAATACATATATTTTATATTCAAGTGAATGAAAGAATGAATGAATACCTAGAGTGTGACATGTGTTAGAACAGAGATAAAAAGAAAGCACTATGAGAACACAGAGCAGGAATACCTAAATCATAATGCCAGGACAGGCTGCCTGGGGTAGGTGAGAATTGTGCTGAAACAACTATCCTGATAAGAAGTAGATCAGTCAGCATGGGCTGCCATAACAAAATATCACAGATTGGGTGTAACAGTAGAAATTTATTTCTCACAGTTCTGGAGGCTGGGAAGTCCAAGATCAAGATGCTGGCTGATCTGGTTCCTGGTGAGAGCTCTCTTCCTAGCTTGTAGACAGCTGCCTTCCACCGTGTCCGCACATAATGGAGAGAGCAAGAAGATGACATATCTTCATCTTCTATTATAAGGACATCAGCCCTATCAGATTAGGGTCCCACCCTTATGATCTTATTTAACTATTATTACCTCCTCACAGGCCTCATCTCCAAATACAGTCACAATGGGGGGATGGGGCTTCAACATAAGAATTTTGGGGACACATAAACATTCATTCCATAACAGAAGCTATATAAAGAAGGGCAGGCATTGTTAGGAGACATTCCTCCATTGGTCTCTCATGCTCCTACGCATTTTGCTGGGCATGTCAAGAATGACGGCACTTCTGGGCGTGGTGCTAGGCCACTGAAGTGAGGGCCTCACCCCAGCACAGACTTAGCTTCCTCAGGACCGAACACCTAGTGGCAGGTGAGGAAAGGGCAGAATTTCCTTCCTTTTTAAGACTGAAAAATATTCCATTGTATCTATATGCCACATTTTGCTTATCCATTAATCCATTGATGGACATTTGAGATGCTTTCATGTTTCAGTTATGGCGAATAATGCTGGTGTGAACAATGGGAAATGACTTCTCTCTGTAATCATGTATAGTGGCCATCTCTGCTAAGGGCAGGGAAATCTGTGTAAATTTAGCTGGAAATGTTTAAGAAATATCATTTAAGAAAATGTTTCTCTTCCATTGTCCCAGAGTTGAGAAATGTTTGTCCTTGGAGAGAGAGAGTGTGTGTGTGTGTGTGTGTATGTGTGTGTGTGTTGTGTTTGGTCCAGTAAGTTACCAGAAAACTACAGGAGGAATGAAGGTGTACATTTCATTTCTCACTGGTGTAGAGACTTGAGGGGCCTAGAACTCGAGGCGCCAAATGGGATGGTTTTGCTTAACTGCCTCTTACTGAAAAACTCAGACTTAGGGAAATGTATTGGAGAACTGTGTCCTGTCTCCTGTAAATTGTGTCCTCTATCCTCTGCAGCGGGGATGGAGTTTGTGAGCTGGGCTGTGCTTCCTAGGGTAGAACAAATCTCTGTGGGTACAGGTTAGAGTCCTCCTAAATGGAGATTTTTTTTTTACAGTAGGGATTAAAGAAAGCTCCTTCAAAGAGTAGTAACAGAGAAGTAAATTTAAACACAACCAGATACTGTTCTGTGTCCATGAAGGGGACCCCCAGTCCCCATGAAATGTTTGTTTTGTTCTTTTCCTTTGACTCTAGAAATAGTCATATTTAAGCATCTATTTTTTGTGTGTGTTTTTTTTTTTTTTTTGCGGTACGTGGGCCTCTCACTGTTGTGGCCTCCCCCGTTGTGGAGCACAGGCTCCAGATGCGCAGGCTCAGCGGCCATGGCTCACGGGCCCAGCCGCTCCGCGGCATGTGGGATCTTCCCGGACCGGGGCACGAACCCGTGTCCCCTGCATCGGCAGGCGGACTCTCAACCACTGCGCCACCAGGGAAGCCCTGAGCATTTGGTTTTAGTTTTTCTCTTGGGTACTAAAATTTATTTAGTTACCTATAATCCTTCAATAAAGTTGTAAAGGTAAGGTCATATGTCAATAGTGTGGTTTTGGGTATTTTAAGGGGAACACCCTTTCTGTCACAGAGCATCATCTTACTAAGGAATTATGGGAAAGTGAGCAGAGGCTCAAGGCCGAGCAAAGAGGGGAAAAGCTCTTTGGAAAAATGGCTGCAATCTATACTGATTCAGGAGTCAACTTAATATAATCCTCCTCTCCCTCCCAAATATATAAGAGGAAGATTACAAAAAGGGAAGAAAACTTTTAAGAAATGATCCTAGCTTATTTTCAGTCAAGCATCTTATTATTTAAATAAACATTAAAAATATTTAAACAAAGAAACTCTGACTTTGATCACAGATGCTTTGTTTATCAATCACCCAGCATTTCAGTCCATTCTTAGATCACAATAAGGAACCAAGTTTAATTTCAATAATATTAAAAGAGTGGTCTGATGAGAAGTATGCGCAACATAAGAAAAAGTTGAATTACCATACTCAACTAATAAGATAATAGTAGGGTTGAATCCATGGTGAAGCAACAATCTCCCTTTTCATTTTATGATGTGCTTCTGAAACATCACCTTGGAAAACTCATATTAAAATAACAACAACAACAAAATAAATAAATAAAATAACAAAAACTATGGTTATACAATGGGCCTAGCTTGAAGTTTTAATGAATAACAGGTTTTGAATTTAAATGATTTCACAGGAGGGTAGTACTGGTGGTATGCAACTGGCTCCACAGAGAACAAAATTTGAAAACACCACATATCATACTCTAGGTCAGCAGTTTTCAAACTTCTTGGTTTCAGGAATCCTTCACAAACTTAAAAATTAAGAACTCTAAAGAACTTTTTAAAAAGTGTGTTATATCTATAAATATTTATAGTAGTAAAAATTAAAGTGGAGAAATGAAAATGTTTATTAATTTATTAAAAATAACAATCCCATGTTAATGCATTTTTATGAACACAGTTATATTTTCAAAAACAAAAAAGAGAGAGGTGGCATTGTTTTAGATTTCTGCAAATCTGTTTAATGCCTGGCTTAATGTAAGACAGCTGAATTCTCATGTGCTCTCAATCTACTGTGCTAACTATATTGTTTTGATTGAAGTACATTAAAATAACCTGGCTTCACACAGATGTAGAGCTGGAAAAGGGAGGAATATTTTAGTAACTTTTTCAGATAATTATAGATATTCTTCACAAGTGGTAGTATCTTAAAAGTTAGTTGCATGTAGAGTCTGAAACTGTATCAATGAACTTTTTGTATTCTGTTATATGAAAATCTATTGGTCTAAGTTGTACTTTGAATGGATGTTTCACTCACTCATGATCTTGTAACATCACGCATTGTACCTCTGAATATACTGGCTCTTAATTATGCAAAGATTCAATATGCTGACACATTTTATTATACAAACTCCACTTGTTACTAAATTTTCTCTGTAGAAAAGTCTCAAGAATTGGTAAGTTGTCAAGTTCATAGTGGTAGATATGTTTTCTAAAATTCTTAATTTTTATTTGAAAGCTTTAATTTTATCATTGACAACAAGTACTGCCAGTGATTTTCTTTTAAAGGAGAGGCTGACTTCATTTTCAAAGAAAACATCTGTCAAATATCCAAATCTGAAGGATCAAAGTTTGTCACTTGTTCTTTCAAGCAAAAATGCCATTCTGTGAATAAAGCAGCAAGTTAAAATACATGTACTCAATGGCTGACCTTTAAAAAAATTAATGCTTACAATTTCATCAAGGACCTTCTTAAGTGAAGCAGGCAATTTTTTTCTACTGCAAGTGCATGGCAGTGAAGAATAATGACTACTAGAGTTTGGTGCCACTTGCCATTGATTTGTGCTAAGGTCCCAGAAGTTTTATTTACTATTAATTTGACACCATCACTGCAAATTCCAGCAGTAAAAAAGCAAATAATGGTATTATTATAAAGGGCTTTGATTTTGCATACACCCCCTGGAGTTCTGGGGATCCCCAGAAGGCCATGAACCACACTTTGTGAACTGCTATGTATTAGAATAAATGCAGAATATAAAAACGATTAAAAGACACAATCCCTATTCTCAAGTTCATCTTGTAGCAGAGGAAACCGACTGGAGACGACTGCAACACAGTTTTAGTGATGGAAGAAATGGCAGCCGTGTGGAGGATAGATCAAAGGCAAGCACGGAAGCAGAGACCAGGTAGCATACTACTGCAGTAATGCAGACAAGCAATGATGAGGGCCTGACCTAGGGCAGTGGCAAGAATGGAGAAATTTAAGGTGGTGGAATTACAGGACTCGGTGTCTGATTCGATGTGAGGCACAGCGGAGAAGGGCAGTTTGGTGGACAGTGGTGCCCTTCCTACAGAGGCATTACAGGAGGAGAAGGTTGGCAGCGAGGTGGGCGGAGATTTATGAGTTTAGTTTTGCATTAACTATGACATGAGCATCAGCTCTCTAGGCAGAGGTGTCAGAACAGGCAATTCGCTATTAACTGCTCCTTCCCCGAGGGCCTCACAGTTCTCATTCCCTTCTCTACCCTCAATGCCTAGCACAGTACCCAGCTCTTAAGGTCGACTGAATAAAGAAATGAATCTGGTCAGGGGCTCGTGACAGTCAGCTAACAGGACGGTTCAATTTGGCAGTCATTTTATATACACGCTTCTTTGAAACCACGGGAGTGGATGAGATCAGGTTGACTGTAGCAGGAGGACTGAACTCCCGCTTCAAAATCTTTCTGGTCCTAAACGGTCAGAATAAGGGGCATTCTTGGGAAATGTTGCCTCCAGTAGGTCACGACGGCCTATAACATACAAATTTAGCTTGTAAAACCTGTTTCTGGAGAAGGCAGAACACCCAACAACCAAGACTTGTCACCTTTATGTCCGCACTTCAATACCTGTCAGACTGGTTTTACTTGGGGTGAGATGGGACTGACCTCGGCGTCCCAACCTTCTGTGGGTAGACGGCGTCTTTCGCAATCTCCCTTTTCGCGAATATTTGAAACTGTCTCTCCGAATGGCCACGACGCGGACCTCGAACAGGTTCAGACGCGGTGCCTTCGCTCGCCTAGGCAGGGGGCGGCGCCCCATCCACCCGCCCCGCTGACGCGGAATAAGCCGAGATCACCTCAGCAGCACGCGGTGCAATCACAGAGCGCGCGCCGCCGCAGCCGCTACCCTCGTTCTGAGATCCTTCCGCCCGTCCCATAGCGGCGCCGTGTCCTGGCGCCTCGCACCCAGGACACACATGCTCCGGTGTCCCGCGATTCTTAGAGGGTGATCTCCTCTTAAGCCCACGTACTCTTCTGTCTCTGTACCACCCGTGCCTTAGGTGCCGCCTTCTTCTTCATGTCCTCTCTCCTGGCTTAAGGAGACCTCGGCGTTGTGGAGGTCCTTTTTAAGGGGCGCGGCCAGATCCAGGCCCCGCCCCGTTCTGTGACGCACAGGGTGGTGCGCTAGGGAGCCGGGAGTAGGGGGTGGGGCTGGATTTAGTAGGGGACCTGCGGGCCGGGGCCGCCTCCGGTCGCGTGAGCCGGTTCTTCTCCCTCCGTCGATTCGGAGGAGCCGGGGCGACCTCGGCCTCCAGCGTCTCCGGTGAACTGACGCGGGGGTGGCGGCCGGGATGGTGGTGCTGGGCTTACTGCAAGCGGGCAGGTCGGTGCTGGGGCAGGCTATGGAGCAAGTGACAGGCGGCAACCTCCTATCCATGCTACTCATTGCCTGCGCCTTCACGCTCAGCCTGGTCTACCTGCTCCGCCTCGCCGTCGGCCACCTGGCCCCACTGCCGCCTGGGGCGGTACGTGCACCCCCGGGGGTTCTGGAGGGGGACGATGCGACCAGGGCGACCGAAGGGCTAGCCGGGGTCTGGAACAGCGGTGGTGCTGGGCTGGGCAGTGGCAGCGGGCGCGCTGGGGGATGGGGATGGGGTGGGGGAGGGTGGCAGCGGCAATGATGCTGGTGGCGCTGGCGGTCGCGACTGCCTTGACCATGCTGGGCTTGCTGCTGGGCGCCCCGATGTCGGTCGCGTTTCTGGTGGTGGCCGCGTGTCTGGTCCTGGCTGGGGTCGTGCTTGCCTCGATTGTGGTCGTAGTGCTGGCAGTGTTGGCTAAGGCACTGGTGGCCCTAATGGCCACGGCCGGATCCGGTGGCTGCGGCCCTGGCTGTGGCGCTGAGCGTCCGGTTGGCTGTGCTGGCCGCCGCAGGGGGGTTTCGGGCCTGGTGGGGGCCCTGGTGTTGACGTTTTTGGCAGCTTCGGCCCTGCTGGCCGTCTGGTGGCCGTCATCCTGGTGGCTACCCTTGTGTGGTTCAGTGTCCTGTGGGCTGTGTCATTACCTCTAATGGCGATTTACATCAGTATGAAAGGAGCTATGTTCAGTTTGGTAGAGTGAGAGTGACTGGAGTGTTGTAGGGACCTTCCTATGATGCTAATAAAATACCAGATCCTCTAACTTAGCGGCTTTACTGAACACTAGCTTCATGCTTCCCTAATACATTTGATGAAGGCATCCTTAGCCAGACAAACCAAGTAGCCTTTAAAACGACCCTTTTACTGACAATGGAATATATAAACTATTGACCAAGTAGTTTTAAAAATTATTTTTGTTTGAACCATAACAGACATGAGGCAGTTTGGTTTTTTTTCCGGCAGTTTTTTTTTTTCCTACATGTGGTATTTTTGAGGAAGTGTTATTTGTCTTTGGAAAGACAAAGGTAACTTTAGCGTTTTAAGATTGTTGCTGCTATTGTCCAAAAGAGTGAGTTTGTAGAGCTCCTTACTATTTGAGACCACGAAAGATATGAGGAGTATTATCCTTTTTTATCATTCCAAGTTTGATTTCCAGGAGACTTGATGTTGTAATCTGCAGGTCTCATTTTGGGGCATCTGAAGTACCTTTTATAGTGTGTGCTAAAATGTTCCTGCTAAAGCTGATCTACTCTCTGTGTAGAATCAACAGATCTAGATCATTTGTTGAGAGAAGCATGAAATGTGTTCTGTTTACTGATCAGTGTAGCTTCTTAAACATTTCCCTTCTTTCCCTCACATTACTTTGTCTTTTTCCCTACCTTCTTTAGTCAAGATTTTGGGACTAAAATTGTGAGTGGTAGTAGAAATAAGTGGTGAAGAAACCATAGTTTGACTTTTCTGTTTTTTTCTACTAATGATTAGGATAGTTGCCTAGAGCCACTAATAATACTGGGCATATTCTAGAAAGTGTTCAGCATTTATAATTGCAACGCCTTGGTGTTTGTCTAGTCGTTTATCTTATACTAGGTTTTGAGTTTCTGCTCTTTTTTTTTTGCGGTACGCGAGCCTCTCACTGCCGTGGGCTCTCCCGCTGCGGAGCACAGGCTCCGGATGCGCAGGCCCAGCGGCCATGGCCCATGGGCCCAGCCGCTCCGCGGCATGTGGGATCTTCCCGGACCAGGGCACGAACCCGTGTCTCCTGCATTGGCAGGTGGACTCTCAACCACTGAGCCACCAGGGAAGCCCTCTACTCTTTTTACTATGGCTATTCTGCTAAGGTATTTGCGGTTTGTTTGTTGTTAAGTTACTTTTGGTGCTTAATCTTTTGGTAACTTTTTGTTTTGTTTTGTTTTGTTTTTGTTTTTGTTTTTTTTGCGGTACGCGGGCCTCTCACTGTTGTGGCCTCTCCCGTTGCGGAGCACAAGCTCCGGACACGCAGGCTCAGTGGCCACGGCTCACGGGCCCAGCTGCTCCGCAGCATGTAGGATCCTCCCAAACCGGGGCAAGAACCCGTGTCCCCTGCATCAGCAGGTGGACTCTCAACCACTGCGCCACCAGGGAAGCCCTTGGTAACTTTTTAATATTAAGGACAAGTTTCTTTTTTGTTTTTAGTCACGAAACTAAACTGAATGTTTTGTAATAGGAAATGTAAACTGGAAGGTTTTTGTTTTGTTTTGTTTTCTTGTAGAAAAGTCCACCATACATTTTCTCTCCAGTTCCATTCCTTGGACATGCTATAGCATTTGGGAAAAGTCCAGTTGAATTCCTAGAAAATGCATATGAGAAGGTAAGTCTTCCAGATCATTAGAGGAAAAGAAATGAGTGCTTTTCCAATTTTCTTTTAAACGGCAGAACATTAAAAAAACGTGTAATCTTACGCTTATTCCCAGTATAGGAAACCGATAAAATTGGAGCTGCTCTGGTTTAAGAGCTGGAGGGGCCTGGGAGACCCTTTTATGTTCTTCCATGTCCTGGGATGATCTCTGGGGAGATCTAGTTCTGGCAACTATGGTTTAAAAACCACTGGCCTCAATTTTGTATTCACTGATCATAGTTAAAATTGATACTAACTGACCCTTCTTTTTCTTAACCATGCGTCTGTGGAATTTTCTAACCTGCTCTACGTGTCTTCTGTGACTTCACTTCCACTTGGGTGACCCACACAGCACTGTGGCACCTCAAATCTTTTCCCCTCTCCTCCCTGATGAGCTTTCTCATGCCATTTTAGCCATTTGCTCCACAGTGCCTCTTTGGACTTGTCACTCTTACCTGTTTTACCTCCACAGTATTAATTTAGACACCCTATTCTCAGAGCACAACTACTTCTCCTGGTTAGCCTCTCCAACTCCTTCCATTATAACCATTCTTTGACCTCATTAGATGGTCCAGTCCACTGTTCCACTTACTTTGTCCTGCTCCATCAGCCTTCGTTATGTTCCTTCTTTTTACACGTTGGGACCATGGTCTATCATTTCAGTTACACTGTCGCCAGTACCTTAAATTTCCTTGCCCCTGGCTGTTCGTTGTGCTTTACCTGGTAAAAATCCAACCTTGGAGGGAGCCTAATAGTCATTTTTCCTTCATTGTACCAGATTAGGTCCTTCTAATTTCGTGATTGCCTACCTTGAATGAACTTTGAACACTGCTCAACAACAGTCCTATTATCTTTCTGTGGTTGGCTTAGTTTCCCACTCAGCACAATGACTATTCAAACCTTCACTTTTTGAAACTTCTAAATCTTCCTACCTTTCTCTATTAAAGCAGATGACTTTGTCTCCTTTGTAAAGAGAGATTAAAAACCAGTGGGAATTCCTTCACGTTCCCAATTTCAAACATACAAATCTACTTATAGCAATACATATATAAAATAGTATTCTCTTTTCTTCCTATTACATTAATAATTCTGAAACACTTAACTTTGTGCAGTACTTAGTGCTTTATATATATTATCTCACTGAAGCTCCACAAAAATACTTTCAGGTGTATCCATTTTATAGATGACAAAACTGAGAAACCGGTTATTTAATTTGTTCTTGGGCTCACTGCTAGCTAGTGACCAAGCCAGGATTAATACGTGGTCTGATACCCGAGTCTGTGCTTTTAATGATGATGTTGATACTACTACTAATAATAGAAACCACTTACATTATATTTATGATGGCCAATGCACTGTTTTCTTTTATGTATATATAATATATGATGATGAGATTATATATATATATATATATATCATGGTATATATATCAAAAAATATATATGTATATACTTAATCTTGACAACAGTTCTGTGAAGTAGGCATTATTATTATTATTCCCATTTTATAGGTGAGGGAAACTGAAGCACAGCAATGTTAATTACTCTGACTGTAGGACCAAGGTCACAGCTAATATGTGGAGGAGCTGGGATTTGAACCTAGGCAATCTGGCTCCAGAATCTTGTGCTCTAGCCCACTATATGCTGTCACCTTGATTTCATTACACTATTTTGCCTTCTATGGGAGATTAAACTCTCCATCCCTCTTTTGTCACAGGAACCTTCTGCTATTGTTTCTTCTCTCTATAGTTGACTTCTCTCTCAACTAGATCTTTCCCATTTTCTCTGGAAAGTTCTCAAAGGTCACCCATTTAAAAAGACCAAAACTTCTCTTGGCCACTCAGTCTCCTCTCATGTCCCTCCCCCTGCAGCGAGTTGTCTATACTTAGTCCCTATTTCCACACGTCCTATTTACTTACTTTTTAGTCCACTCTAGTCTGTCTTTTAGCCCCTTCACTAATGAGCTCCATGTCCTAATCCAATGAACTTGATTTCTCAGCTCTATTTGTCAGTGATGACCACTCCCTCCTTAAATGTGGCTTCTCTCATTTTTTCTTCTACTTCTGTGACTACTTCTTCTCTAACTCATTTGTGGGCTCACGCCTGGCCATTTACTCTTGGGGTTCACTGAGGTTTGGTCCTTGGCCTTTATTCTTTCCTAGATGATCTTGTCTCTACCTGCAGCTTCAGTTATTAGCCAGATATAGATAACACCCAAATTAATGTCTCTGGTTCAGGTCTCTTCTCTGATCTTCAGACCTGGATATCCACCTCCCACATGATTCTTTCTTAGTTGACCAAAGGCACCTGAAATCCAACATTTTTAAAGTCTGACCCTTGATTTTTCTCTCTCCAATCCTGGTTGTCCTATTTGCTTCTCTCACCATTGTTCTCCCAGTTTTGCAATGTGCCAGAGGCCTAGGAGTCATTCTTGATACTTCTCCATCCATCAGTCCATTGCCAAGTCAGCAGGTTCTCTCTTCAAAATACTTCTGTATCCATCTGCTTCTGATCTCCACTGCTCCTCCATTACCTTGTCCCAAGTATTCATCATCAGGTTCCTGTAACAGGCTCACTGGTCCTCTGGCTCTCCTTTAGCTCCTGTCCCTCTCCTCTCCATACAGGAGCCAGAGGGATCTTTCTTTTAAAATATGCACAGATTAGTCTCTTTCCCATGCAGTTTAAAATCTTGCATCACATTTCATTGCTTGCAAGGATAAAACTTCCCTAATATGGCTTACAAGGCTCTGTATGGTCTCGGCCCTACCAGACTCTGCCCTCATCACATCCTTTCCCTCTCTTTCTCTCACCTTTAGGACCTTTGTGCAGGCTCAGCCATCAGGCTAACTGCTACCATCCTTCAGGTCTCAGCTCAGGTGTCTTTTTCTCTTTGTAGTCTCCCTTTGATCATTCTCTCATCGCAGAGTTGCTTTCTGTTATGTAGTACTTCTCACATTTGCAGTTTTATATTTGTTAATGTGATTATTTGATCAAGTTGTAACTTTTTCAATAGACTAAGTTTCATGAGTCACAGACAGTATTTTTGTTCATGATTGTATCCCCAGTGCCTACAGTCTGCAATAGTAATCAGAAAACTGCAAAGTATTTAACACAACTTGATTAACAAAAAATTAAAAATGAAATCATTCCGTGTTGGTGAGATAGTGGTAACATTGATAACTAAATAAACCTCTGGTGTCTTCATATAGCAAGTGCTGTAGGAAAGGTCATATCCTTAGGCTACTCCTGTAAACTTATCTTTAACCAAAGGGGAAAAAATCTATATTCTCAGAGATATTCATTATATAATTATCTATAATGAGTAAAAAATGGACACATCAACCATAGTGAAAGAACAGTTAACATATGATGTCTGTGTAAAAGATAGAAAATATTTTCAACATAGTGAAAAAAGCAGAGTAGAAAGTTTTATTTATATTTTATTTGCAACTGAATGAATATAATTTGGACAAAGACTGGGGGAAGAATTGTATTAAGGTTTATGAATGTTTTAATTTTCAGCAATGTTTTGTTTTGTTATTTAAGATGAGTGTCTTAGCACTGCAGATTTTTTGGTAACATCACTATGGGTACTTTTCTCACTTTAGTATGGACCTGTATTTAGTTTTACCATGGTGGGCAAGACGTTTACCTACCTTCTGGGGAGTGATGCTGCTGCACTGCTTTTTAATAGTAAAAATGAAGACTTGAATGCAGAAGATGTCTACAGTCGTCTGACAACACCTGTGTTTGGGAAGGGAGTTGCCTATGATGTGCCTAATCCAGTAGGTGACACTGTTATCTTGAAGAAAGACAAATCTATACTATAATATTTATAGCTAGTAGTATAAATTATATATCTAAAGTATAGAAGCAATTTATTCTTTGACTCAAAAATCTGAAGACTCATGAGACAGTTAAAAGAAGGAAAACCATGGGTAGCTGACAAAGAATGGGTATTTTGTCTTATAGTTGCTGGCATGGACTAAGCAGTTTTAAAGGGCTTCCTGTACAAAGAAATAGAATCAATGAGAACTTAGCGTATAAGGATTTGATTTGAGCAAGTAAGAAGAAAAATCCCATTATTTCATCAGGAGGGCCTCCTACCTTCCTACTCCCACCTGAAATTTTAGCATAAGAGCTCTTTTGAGCTAGAGATTGTTGGCTTTAGAAGTTTGTGTGATTTCTTTCCTCCCCCAAAGTCAAATATTAAAGTGCTGCAATTTGATGTAAAATGCAAATCAGATAATTAGCCCAATTACTAGGTGTGGGCTCTGGCTGTGAAAGTACCATGCATTACCCGATACCCTAGTATAGCAGGTAAGAATTGACATTGAGTGTTGCTTCTGGGGATTGAGGAGGTGTGGGCGAATGAATAGCTGTCCTCAAGACCAAAAGCAAGAGCCTTGGGCAATCCCTCTGGTTGGATATATCTATTCATTTTCCACACAGCTTATCAGATTCTTAAAATAGAACTGCCCCAAAGGGCTAAAAACATTCTTTGTCTTAGTGTGAATTTATTCCGACTGTATTACATTCTAATTAAACTTTTGGAAGATAGCATAAGTGAGGAATGGTATTTGTTTGGGAATAGATGGGAGAATATGTGAAGGAGGATAAAAATATTAGCAAAACGTAATGGACTTTTGGGAGATTGTGTTGGCATCTGGGTTGGGTTGGAAGACTAGAATATAACAGAATAGGACTAGTGAGCCATGGAGTCAGGAGTGGGGAAAGCGTGTATCTATAGAAAGGAAGGCAGGAAGTGGGATTCCTAATTTATCATTTGTCTTGGGCCTGCGTAGCAAGTGTCTTCTACATGTTACTTCAGATATATGCATAGATGCTTTAAATTTCCCATATCTCGTGTGTAGTTAAGAAAATTATTTTTATTTTCAATTTTTCAGAAGATTGTTTTCTTTGAGTGTTAAAGAGTTACAATAACCCAAATGAATCTTATGATAAAACAAAATTGTGTTTTAATTCTTATATACCCTTAATATTTTGAAGGTTTTCTTGGAGCAGAAGAAGATGTTAAAAAGTGGTCTTAACATAGCCCACTTTAGACAGCATGTTTCTATAATTGAAAAAGAAACAAAGGAGTACTTTCAAAGTTGGGGAGAAAGTGGAGAAAAAAGTAAGCAAAATGTTTTGGTTTTGCATTTGTCCTAATATGGCTACTTTTCTGTGACTAGAAATCTTAAGAGTGCGTGTGGGGCTTCCCTGGTGGCGCAGTGGTTGAGAGTCCGCCTGCCGATGCAGGGGACGCGGGTTCGTGCCCCGGTCCTGAAAGATCCCACATGCCGTGGAGCGGCTGGGCCCGTGAGCCATGGCCACTGAGCCTGCGCGTCCGGAGCCTGTGCTCCGCACCGGTAGAGGCCGCAACAGTGAGAGGCCTGTGTACCGAAAAAAAAAAAAAAAAAAAAAAAAGAGTGACAAGTGTGTGTGTGTGTGTGTGTGTGTGTGTGTAAAAAGCAAACTACACCATATGTAAAACCACCTTAGACTTAATGAAATGAACATGTTATGATTACCGTGGAGTTAAAAGACCCGAGAGGAAGTGATTACACTAAGTCCCCTACATACGAACCTTCAAGTTGCGAACTTTCAAAGATGCGATTGTGCGCCGTATGCCAGCTGTTGTACTGTACTACTGTACTTTTCAAGGTACTGTACTGTAAGATTAAAAATGTTTTCTTTATTTTTTGTGTTTGTTTTTTATGTATTATTTGTGTGAAAAGTATTATAAACCTATTACAGTACAGTACTATATAGTGGATTGTGTTAGTTGGGTACCTAGGCTAATTTTGTTGGACTTACGGACAAATTGGACTAACAAATACACCCTTGGAACAGAAGTTGTTCATATGTAGGGGACTTACTGTATTGCTGCTCATTTAGCAAAACCTTAAAATGGGTTAATTAATGTGTGTATTATTTAGCTCATTTATGTGAAAATATAAAAATGATTCATAATTGAATTTTGAAATAAACTAAACTAAACTAAAACTTACATTCAAGGTCATTTTAATATAATAAATAAAATAAAAATTTTTGAACTCCCAATGGAAAAGTAGAAGTCTAAATGACTTAATTATATATGTATTACGTTATTTTTCTCCTATTGTATGGGAATGATTTATTCCAAGAAAAAATAAATTTAAATACATAAGCTTACTGTACCACCAGAAGTGTGATTTTAGCTGTTCCCAATAGAAATCTTTAAAAAATGTATGGTTTCTCGCATTATATAGGGAGTATATTGAATGTAACTTAAAATTCTTTGGATTCTGTGAATCCAGTTTTTATATTGGACTGCAGTAATTGTTGCCTTCAGAGACAATTTGTCATACTCATAGCAGGAAGCAACATCTGCCTACAGGGCAGTAAGACCTCTGTGTAGGTCACCACATTCTGGGTCTGGTCTTCAGCTTCTATAAAAGGTCCAGAACCTGGTTTTATTTAATATACCTAAAGTTCATGGGACATATTTCCTATTCTACAAGAAGCTGATGCATGAACTAGAACTCCAACTGAATAAATACAAGTGAGATATAATTATGGTACCAAGAACCCCAGAATATTTGCTGAACTTCTTTTTTGGCAATCTAATTAGAAAGCCAAATGATAACTGGAAGTTCGTTTGGTGAACATGGAATTAAAGAACAGGATATTGATTGGGTAATTGTTAGGACTTTTAAAGTGTCACCCAGATGTGCTTGCCTGATGCATCTGTCTCTAATGTTTGGATATACAAGTTGGTGGTTACAGTTTTCTTTTATGTATGGTCAAGACCAGTTTTTTTCTGACCTTTGAGTTTCTCACTTTTCAGTTTTTTTCCCACTTTTGACCTGGGGAATAATCCATCCTTCAGCCTTTGGACTGCTATTTCTTGGAAAGCACCTTATTATTGTCCCCATATGCACTAAATAACCTTTTTACTGCCTTTATTATACTGTGATCTGGAACTCAGATAACCACATTCATTTTTTTTTTTTAACCACATTCATTTCTATCTTCATTTTACCTTTTCAAGATTAAGGGCTCGTGAGTATGAGTGAGGTTTTAGATACCTTTGTGGCATCTATTTTGGCTGTCCAGAGAGCTGGGGTGCCTCCCATCATTTGGTTTCTTGCCTCTCTTTGTTGTAGCCACATATTTATAGGCTTTTTTTGATGGTATGAATAGGATCTTGTTGGTTCCTGAGTTAAGTTTTTATTCTCATTTCCTTCACAGTACTTTTATATCTCTAAGAAAACAGAACATTGTAAAAGAATTTTTGGCAAAAGTAATGGGAATGATCTTTTCCCCTCTAGATTTGTTTGAAGCTCTTTCTGAGCTCATAATTTTAACAGCTAGCCATTGTTTACATGGAAAGGAAATCAGAAGTCAACTCAATGAGAAGGTGGCACAACTGTATGCAGATTTGGATGGAGGTTTTAGCCACGCAGCCTGGCTCTTGCCAGGCTGGCTCCCTTTGCCTAGTTTCAGGTATGGATAAAGAAACAATACTTGGTCATTTCACTTTGTTTAATTACTGTAGTGTTGGTTGGCTTTGTATTGACAAAGATAAAAATTAAATATAAAACAAACAAATTGGGGGAGATTATAAGCCTCCATTCTTCTGTAAGCATTTGATATTTCTTTACACAGTGAGCTTATTTAAGTTTCAGTTAATTAGAAAGGTAATTTGTTGTCTATCTGTTCCGATATTTTAAAACCTACTTATCTCACATATTCCTTGTATGCAGGAGGGTTTCTCAACTCTACCTAAAAGTGATACAGCCCTTCTAAGCGCTTGTTTGAAAGTATTTGACTAATTTGTAGTATACTGTGAAGTTTGTTTTGAAGTATTGGTACCTTTCTTTAATTTTCTGTCTCCTTGACAGCTCTATTGTTATCTCCTTAAGAGCAAGGATGTCTGTGATACAGAGAAACATTGCTCATAGGACTTGACAAGTAGCTTAGTGTCTTGCATATTAGTAGTCTCTCTGTGCCTTTGTTGATTCATTTCTGTTCAGGTGAAAAATGGGGATTTATTCTAATGCTAAATCCTGCAGAAGAACCAGAGTGACTCTGTCTGCTTCAAGAATTAATTTGGTTAAAATTGGAATTTCATGTTAATG
This sequence comes from Tursiops truncatus, assembly GCF_011762595.2. Classification (NCBI taxonomy): domain Eukaryota; kingdom Metazoa; phylum Chordata; class Mammalia; order Artiodactyla; family Delphinidae; genus Tursiops; species Tursiops truncatus. The sequence goes on from NC_047042.1 coordinate 50,166,372, forward strand.
TAAAAGAGTATTCTGCTTTCTCTTAAACTGGAAAATGGTTATAACGGAATAATCATTTGAGTCTTATTTTAGACTTTTAGTTAGAACACAGGTAGTGTGTAAGGAATCAGGGATATGTATGTTAAAACACATTTCCTGCCCTTAAGAAATCCCTAACAATTTAAGATTTTCATGGCTTCTTTTTTTTCTCTTGGTTCTGAGTTTTGTCAGTTTGATACCTGAAAGTATTACCTTATTTTTTAAAGTCATTTTCATGTTTGAATTACAGACGCAGGGACAGAGCTCATCGAGAGATCAAGAATATTTTCTATAAGGCAATCCAGAAACGCAGAGAATCAGGAGAAAAAATTGATGACATTCTCCAAACTTTACTAGATTCTACTTACAAGTAAGAGCTCTTCAGATCACATATTAAACTGAAGCAGGAAATTTTTTACACATTAAAACATAGTTAAATAATATGTACATTTAAAAAGTAATAATGCTGGCAAAATTAGTAGCTATGACCTTTGAACTTTTTAAATGGATGAAACATAAATTACTGGGATCCTGTGCCTTACTGGAATCCCAGTACTGTGCATGGTAAAAAGTTTGCTAGTAAACCTCAATGAAGTCTTTTGTAACCAGTATCATATTTTCTATTGGTCTCTTTTCCCTAAAGGAAAAAAAAAAAAAATCTGACTTGTGATGGGCAAATGCAAAAGAAAAATTAATTCATTTTGACCCTTTATATAAAGGTTGAGACATGAAATGTGTCTGCCAAATGTTAAATTTGTGTATGCGGTCCATTCTTTAGGGATGGGCATCCTTTGACAGATGATGAAGTAGCAGGCATGCTTATTGGATTGCTCTTGGCGGGGCAGCATACATCCTCAACTACCAGCGCCTGGATGGGCTTCTTTTTGGCCAGAGACAAAACACTTCAAGAAAAATGTTACTTAGAACAGAAAACAGTCTGTGGAGAGAATCTGCCTCCCTTAACTTATGACCAGGTTTGTTGGATTTTCAGTTTCATTGCTGCCTATGACACTGAGTATGTGTGGCTAATTTTTAAAGGGGACAATTTGGGATTTTCTATATACTATAGATTAAATTGATTAGATTCTTTATTTTTAGAAAATTCCCCATAGCCTTCCCTGAAATGTCCTAATGCTGGATCCAGTTTCCTAGTATTCTTTTGAGGATTTTTGCATCTATATTCATAAAGGATAGTGGTCTGTAGTTTTATTGTTATGTCTTTGACAGGTTTTGGTATCAGAGTATTACTGGTCTCAGAGAATGCATTTGGAAGCATTTTCTCCTCTTTTACTTTTTGGAAGACTTTGTGAAGGATTGGTGTTATTTCTTTCTTACGTGTCTGGTAGAATTCACCAGTGAAGCCATCTATGTCTGTGCTTTCTTTGTTGGAAGTTTTTTGATTACCAATTCAATGTCTTCACTTCTTACAGGTCTATTCATAAGTTCTGTTTCTTTTTAAGTCAGTTTTGGCAGTTTGTGTCTTTCTAGGAATTTGTCTATTTCATCTAGGTTGCCTAATTTGTTAGCATACAATTGTTAAAGTATTCTCTTAGCATCCTTTTTATTTCTATTAGGTCAATAGTGATGTCTCTTCTTTCATTCCTGATTTTAGTAACTTTTAAAGTGATAGCTTAATTGATACATAATTCAGATAGTATAAAATCTACCCACTTAAAGTATACAATTCACTGGTTTTTAAAATATATTCAGAATTGTGAAACCATCATCACAATTTCATTTTAGAGTATTTATATCACTTCCAGAAGAGAGCCGGTACCCATTAGCAGTCATGCTTCATTTCCCCTGCCCCTGGCAACCACTAATCTACTTTTTGTCTCTATGGATTTGCCTATTCTGGACATTTCATATGAATGGAATCATACAATATGTGGTCTTTTGTGACTGGCTTCTTTCACTTAGCATGTTTTCAAGGTTAATCCATGTTGTAGCATGTATCAGTACTTCAATCTGTTTTATTGCCAAGTAATATTCCATCGTATGGCTGTACCACATTTATTTATCTCTTCATCAGTTGATCGACATTTGGGTTGTTTGCACCCTCTGGCTACTGTGAATAACACTGCTCTAAACATTTGTGTATAGGTTTCGAAAAAGCTGACATTGATGATTTTTGCTAATGTTTTCATTTTTTAGATGAGTGAATTTTTGAAGGTCCTTACCATGCCATTCTTCGGAGTGATCTGTTATCTTGCCTTCTTTTTCTTTACTGACCATGGACAAAAATAAGACAAGATATTCCCAGTTACCCTGAACTTGTTTGTCCTGTTGAAGTATGTTAAGTATTTGTAAAACTTGGGAAATTTTTTCTCTTTTTAGCTCAAGGACCTAAATTTTCTTGATCGCTGCATAAAAGAAACATTAAGACTTCGACCTCCTATAATGACCATGATGAGAATGGCCAAAACTCCTCAGGTGAGTCTTCTGGCTAGATCTTTTCCTCTGTGCCCCCAGTTGTTATTTATCAAGAAGAAATATCATAATATCAAAGAGAATTTTTTAAATTAAAAAAGAATAATCACTTCTACATAATTTTCAGTTTTACATATTTTAAATGTATAAATATTTTTACATAATTGCAGACAGTATACATGCTCATCTGTTCTCCCTACATTTTAATTTAACAATTAGGGTTTTTTAAAATGGAAGTATATTTTTTTCTTGGTTTTTAAAATAACATGTGTGGTGTTGTAAAAAATTGTAACAGTGTGGAAGTGTGTAAATTGGATTGTGAAAGGTTCCTTGAAATCCCACCCCTACCCCCAAGGCATTATCACTTTTTAAAATTTGTGTATATACTTCCAGCCCAATGTGTGTTATTTGGAAATCATCTTGAGTTAAAATAATTTTTAACTGGCCTATCATGTAGCCAGTTTAAAAATATATGTATATTTCATGTATATTAATGCTTTGTTACACAATGGTCTGATTATTTGTTAGAATATTTTTAAATTATCTAGTGAAATGTGTTGCTTTCATTTGTAGACTGTGGCAGGGTATACCATTCCTCCAGGACATCAGGTGTGTGTTTCTCCCACTGTCAATCAAAGACTTAAAGACTCATGGGTAGAACGTCTGGACTTTAATCCTGATCGCTACTTACAGGACAATCCAGCATCAGGAGAGAAGTTTGCTTATGTGCCATTTGGAGCTGGTAAGATGATCACATTTGACACTTGAAATGTTTGTTCTGATAACATATTTGTGCCTGTCAGAATAATCCATGTGAAGTTTATTTACAAATATCTTTCCCTTTCCTCATAGGGACATTCCTGCAAACATCTGTAGGAGTGTAATCTTTGCAGGTTGGAAAAAATATTTCATTTGTACTAAAGGAAATAGTTCTGTGAATCCTTACAATGTTCTATTACCTTCTAACCTATCTAGTTTTATCAGTTCTAATCTTTATAGGCCACCCTGTTTTCCCTTATCATAGTATTTAAAGCTCCTTGTGAATTCTGTTTCAAAGAACCATTGGAGTTAGCACACCATTTGGGCAATTATTTCAGGCTAAATATGATGAGACAATCAGCATTTCAGAAAAGAGCAATGGCATGGAAGCTTTTTGGATTGTTAGTGAACTTTTTGGTTCTCTGCCTATATATCCTGATGATAAGATGGTCTTTAAATTTGGGCAGGTTGTGCATAGGTATGCAAACCTCTGCATTTCAATTAAGATCCTAAAATGACACAGGCAGACTCTCGTTCCTCCAATAATTTCTCCATTCACTGGTACTTTGTACAGATTAAACTATATTCTATGAATTATTTGTTTTTCCAAAGAGATCATTTAAGTGACATGACATTTTTGTCATTGGTCACACCTTTTCCATACATAAACGAAAGTATAAAGTCCTTTGGGAACTTCAGATCTTAATAACTATTTAGTAAAGAAATTCAATAACGGTATATGATATAAATATCAATAAAAGAGTCAAAGACTGTTCAAGTAGTTGGAAGGGGCATTAGTTCTCCAGCCCAAATTCTGCCCCATTTCTAAACTGACAATTATCTGGCTTTTATCTGGGGTTAGTGCACTCCCCATTGGTTAACAGCTTAGTCCCACAAGACTGTCCCTCACCACTTTAGATGCCAATTACAAGTCCAGGTTGGCACCTGTTTTTCTGACCAACTGGCTATAAATTCGAGGTTCTCTAGATCCCCTCCTTGGGGTTCCATAATTTGTTAGAATGGCTCACAGAACTTAGAAAACTTTATTTACTAGACTACTGGTTTACTATAAAAGTATATAACTCAGGAATAGCGTGATTGAAGAGAAGCATAGAGCAAAGTAGAAGGAAGGGGTACCCAGCTGCCAAGCCCTCTGTGGGTATGCCACCCTCCCAGCACCTCCACATGTTTACTATCCTCGAAGCTCTCTGAACACTGTCCCCTGTCCTGTCCCTTCCCTGTACTTCTGTAGGGATTTTGTGGAGGCTTCATTACATAGGCACGATTGATTAAATCGCTGGTCATTGGTGATAAATTCAACCTCCAGACCCTCTCTCTCCTGGAAGCTGGGGGGTATTGCTGAAAGTTCCAACCCTCTAATCACGTGGTTGGTTCCCCTGGCAGTCACCTCATTAGCAAACTCAACTGTGGTTGAAAGGGGCTTGTTACGAATAACAAAAGGCTCTTTTCCTCTTTGACCTTTATTGCTCTTTTCACTTAAGAAATTCCACAGGTTTGAGGAGCTCTGTGCCAAGATGGAAGACTAAATACGTATTTCTTATTGCAATCCACATTATCACAGTTGCCATACCTTAGTATTAAAGTCAGATTTGAAGTCAGTTTTAAGTCCTGCAACTTGGTTCGTCTTGTTAAGGATCGCTTTGGATATCTTAGTCCTTTGCATTTCTGTATGCATTTTATAATCAGCTTGTCAGTTTTTACACGTATATGACCTTTTAAATTTTGATGTGTTGCTATTTTTGGTTTATTAAATTTCTTTTTCTTCCATTATCATTTGTAATGACATTTAAAGTTTTGATTGGAAGGTTCATATTAACTTTTGACTATGGCTCTCTTGGGACAGAAGTTAAGAATATTCTAGTATATTTCCAAACTAGATTATCATCGTATGTTTCAAACATTACTTATTTTTAACCTAGATAGATGTTAGGTTTCAAATAAACAATTGGAAAAATGATTGTATAATTACCCATGTGCTGTTTCCCCTAATAACAGACATTAAAAATCTCTTGGGATTTTTATTAGTTATTTACATTCTTTTGAAAAGAATATGTCATCTTTTTACTATATATCTGTATATCTGCTATTCACCTTAACTGTAGATAAACAAATTTTATCATTCCAGGCTCAAAGACATGAGAAAGAATTTCAGCCGACTGTTATGGAAATGTTTTCTCTTACAGGGCGTCATCGTTGTATTGGGGAGAATTTTGCTTATGTTCAAATCAAGACAATTTGGTCCACTATGCTTCGTTTATATGAATTTGATCTCATTGATGGATATTTTCCCACTGTAAATTATACAACAATGATTCACACCCCTGAAAACCCAGTTATCCGATACAAACGAAGATCAAAATGAAAAAGGCAGCAAGGAACTAAAATGTGAAACATCACTGTAAACTGCGAAAGCATTGAAGAGAATGAAGTTTACGAAACAACTCCCAGTGTACTTTTTTTTGAGTGTGTAATTTTAAAAGACAGCCAACTTAACTTACAGTTTTTATATTTTAACTGAATGGTTCCATCAAATCCAATGGCATTTCAGAAATTTCCCAATAGTCTTATGATGGATAAAGGAAAACTGTAAGTTTCTATATAGTTGGTTTCCTTTCCTTTAAGGAAATCAGTCTCATTAGTTTGGGGGGGATCTTTGGTAATTGGCAGATTCTAAGTAACACAATTTCCAGGTATTAATTTTAAGAACATACATAGCTCTTGGCAAGTAAGTTCAGAGTGTTCAACTCTTGTACTAGATTTGCAAGTATAAAAGCCCAGTGAAATACTTGGAAGCCTTAGATTTGTTGGGCAATGTATGTATGTATGTATGTGTAAGGATGGGTGGGTAGGGAATAAACTCCCCTTTAAAGCCTTGGATAAAAGAGAATCCTATTGTTTTGGTATGATGATATTTAGCAATGATGGAGCTATATTGTAGGGAAATATATTTGAAATAACTGGAAGCACTGTCTGTAGGAAATTGAGATCTATGACAATGACTAATTGTTTTTCCTAAAAAATAATTAATATGAAAGACTGCTTGTGTAACTTGATCTTATTACTAAATATTACATATTTATCTGTTTGATAAATTTGTATCTGGTTCCACATAGTTGCATCTGTGTGGAATTCCAAAATAAAGTCCCTGAGGGATAAGTTTTGTTCTCTTTGGCTCAAGGTGGTTCCTGCTTCCTCTCCAGAATCTAATTAGGGATGTTTGTTACTAGTTCTGTTAGTTTAGGTTAACAGGCTTTTTATTCTTTTTAAATACAAAATCTGAGATCAGGGAATCTGGCTTTAAGATAAGGGTAATACGAAGCAGGGGTCTTGGGAGTGTATCACTGGTCAAATTCTGTGAAGCCTGAGTTCAAGAATCAACTCAAATGATAACTGGAGACGTAACTATATGATACCTGTAACTTAACCACGTACTTTGTTATTATAGATGAGGTAAACATACTTTCCCCTATGTGTATTACAGTTCTGTTTAAAAGGCTGGAGGACTCATGTTAAACTCTATTTGTGAAGCTAAAATCTGTGTTGTTGAGTTTTTCACATTAAAATTATCTTTGAGAGTACAGTCTGCATTCACAAATTGTAAAGTGTGTGGTTCAATGAGTGGAATTTAGGATCTAGGAACTTGGATGGGAAAAAAGTTCCATCTTTATTTGTACTTATTTCAAATTGTAATTTAATATTTTCTTTATTTATGAATTTAGTCAACAAACCACACTAGTATTAGCAGTACTCATGATTTTGCAAACAGAAATCACAGATACTTTTCATATCCCATTATAGATGTTGCAGATCTCTTGAAATATCTTTAACTTTTATCACTACTTTGACATTATGGTATTTATTATAGTTATTAGATCTGCTAGATCTTATTTCTTTACTCATCACAAAAATTTTTTTAAAGTTTGACTATTTCTATATACTTGGTTTCCTTTGCAATACTGTATATTTTATGTCTTTAAAAGCATTATTCTGAGAAGGGATCCATAGTTTCACAAGATTGCTAGAGAGGTTCATGGCACACAAAAAAGTTAAAACTCTGGTAAGCCTGGTCCATGTTTAGTGAATAGTTTTAAGAAGACTTAAAAAGATTTAGTTTTTAACCACAGACCAATTATTGAGAAGCATTAACAAGTTTGACTGCAGAGGCCTAATGTCATAAGGACGGTGATGGTCAAATGATGGGAGTGAAATAGTAAGATTGATCAGAGCACTTGTTTATCTGCTCTTTTCTCCATTCTCTCTTAAGAGTAGAATTGCCTTGAATGGAAAGCTATGTTTAGCTAAAAATGGTTTTACCCACAACCTCCCCTCTTCAACTGTTTTAGAATACATTTGTAACTTCTAGAACTCCTTATTGGAACCCAGCTGCTAATATGGAAAATTTAGGTAATTTGAAATTTCCAAGAGTGTAGATTGCCTGTTTGTGTTGGTGTAAATCATAGAATATCTAATGGTAAGATAAAATCCTCTGGAAATAAATATCAAATACTGATGGCCATGTTATCAGGAGGACTCTAGTTAAGAAATAACATTGAGATCCATATTATCTCTGTGAAAGCATCTCACTCTGAATTTGGATTGGACAGCAGGAATACTGCTTAATTCTGCTGTATTGTGGTTAATAAAATTTAAGATTCTGTATTATCTTAGTGGGCATGGCTTTGTGAGGACACACCTTTGGATATAAGTAACCTTAAACATAATAGGGCAAATATGGATTAATCATGAAAATACTCATTTGGCTTCTAAAAAACACTATATGTAGACTTAAAGTTGATAAAAAAGGCACATGGAAAAATTCTTTCTCCGTGTAGGGAAAGAAAAATCCCAATAGTAGCTAATTCTAAAATTAGGACAACTTTCTGAATCTCTAAATGCTACATACTTGAGATATATAATAAGGTGATACATACTACTGTAGGCTGAATGTCTGTATCTCCCCAGATTCGTATGTTGAAACCTAATCCCCAATTTGTTGGTATTTGTTAGTGGGGCCTTTGGGAGGTGATTAGGTCATGGCGGCAGAGCTCTCACGAATGGGATTAGTGCCCTTATACCCTTATAAAAGAGACCTTGGAGAGGCCCATTGCCCCTCTGCCATGTGAGGACACAGTGAGAAGATGGCAGTCTACAAAATCAGGAAATGGGCTCTCACCAGACATCAGATTTGCTGGCGCTTTGATCTTGGACTTGCTAGCCTCCAGAACTAGAAATAAATAGAAAAGAAATAAATTTCTATTGTTTTTATAAGCCACCCAGGCTATGGTATTTTGTCATAGCAGCCCGAACATACTAAGACATGCACCAAGAACTATGGCTCGTTAAAAGTGAAGAAGGTTCAAATACAGTGTAGTTAAAATGGTGAAGTCATTTTTATTTCAGTACTTGACAAAATATCCCATAAAATTCAAAACTTATACCATTATACAAAAATAAGTCTCTACAAGTGATATTATCTGTCTTCATCACCAGTAGCAAATATATTAGGCAGAAACATATAACTTCAGTAGCCTTATAAGAAAAGTGCAGGACACCTCAAGCTACACATTCAACAGTAACATAATGCCAAAAGTTTAATCTTTTCACCCATTTGATAAATACACAAGGTTTATAATTTAATCATTTAAATTAGCATTCCACAAATATACATGTAATTTAATGATTATTGTGCATGAATACATACACAATGCTTATATGTACAAATTCCAGTTTGTTTTCATGTGCTGGCAAGGGATTTGTATACAATCATAAGCTGTGTTCAGATTGGTCCCATTGAATATCCACAATACAAAAGCACAAAAGAACCACTGATTTACAAAAGGGAATTTGTTTAAAATCACTTCGATTCATGATGTTTCAAAGGATTATCTTCTCATGCCAGCATGAAACTGAGTTGAACCTATAAGACAGGAACAGGATAATTCAATGATTTCAAATTAGATTGTGACTTATATCAGACTAGTTCATGATGGGCAGAAGATTATTACCCATCATTTTTTTTAAAATGCTTTGTTTTCCTCTAAAAAAGTCTTATTCAGACCTGAACTGATTTTTTTAAAAGGGATTTTTAATATATATTTAAAAGCCATTGTGGCTGGCTCCATAGCAATGCTAAGTGAGATTAATTTTAAGATTCTCTGTGAAGTGCCCTGCAGGTTCAATGTTCTATACCTCTTGAAATATCTTTTGGTCTTCAAAATCTGGGTCTTGTGAAATTTAGATGCTCAAACCAACAAAGCCCAGCTATGATAATAAAAGTTTTCTACAAGTTTCTTGGGTTAGGTGATTTCTTGTATGAAGAGATAAACTACTAACTTAAATAACTGGTTATTAGTCCTATCTATTTTGTGGGAATAGTAGGAGAAAAGGGTCTCTAATAATAGTAACATACATATATATATATATATATATATATATATATATAGACTTAAAGCTCATTAAATTAAAATGATTCAAAATCTTTGAATCGGAGTGAACTGAAGAGAGATGGGAAAAGAGATTTTTCTCACAATAAACAAGGAAGGGAATCCACTTCTACTAATAATGAAATTTTTCTGCGTGTGTTTTTGAGCAGAGAAAAAAAAACGTCATTCTTACAGTCTTTTGAATGGGATGGGTTCCTTGGATCATACGTAAGAGTACAAGGTCTTAGTAGAGATAATAGCTGCAGTAAGTGCTTAAAGTACTTGCGTCCTCCTCTCATCTCGCTATCCCTTATTTGCATGCCTCACGATGTATTACTTAGGAACAAGTTCTCTAGCAGACTGTGTAAGCTTCAGAGTACTTTGCACATTGGTGCTCGTCGTGCATTTCCCCTAATCAATCTTTTCAATGAGATGAGCAGAAATTTTGGGGGGCTGAGAATGGGATCCAGGGTGATAAATCATGTTTTGTCTTAAATTCCTAAAGTCTAGCCTGGTAACTCAGGCACTGAACTGTAAGATTTGATTATCCTAATGAGGAAGGTCAAGGAATTTCAGAAAGAGAAAGTGTTCCAGGTCTATCAAGCACTACGGTGCTGCCAATACTTGGTTAACCTGAGGGTACCTGACTGTACAGTTCCAAGTCGTCTCTGCAGTGCCTCTAGCCGAGTGATATAATCTGTCAGGGCTCTGTCAGGATCGTAATTCTGAAGCTGAGAACATGCTAAGGAGCCAGGATTTAAATCAGCTGGAGGACCTGGGTACCTATGAGATTAAAAATACAAACATGAATCCCAATTATCCAGAAACAATACAAGTAACTCAGCCTACCACGACCCTGCCCTCAAAAGGTAGACCACTTGTACACTGCTCAATCTATATACCCCATACTACTGAGTCTGAATCATGTGGAAAGGAAAAAACTCTTCGATAAATTCAAAGCAGCTACTAAGTCATCAAAAGAATGTCCATCCAGTACACTGCCTGTCGCAGAGGCCATCAATAAAGGCTGCATATGTATAAATGCATCTTGCCCTGCAAACTTTAGAGGTGTTTTCATAATTCCAGACTCTCAATTTTAGTTAATACCTTTCTCAATGTCTAGCCACAGCATACATACTAAATAACACTTGATCAGCTCTGCTTCCTATACCCTTGGAAACCAGTTACAAATTCAAAAACTGTTTTTGATTCTGAGCTTTAGATTATGTAACTAATACATAACTAAAGACACATTTAGTTATTTCAATGCAAAGAAGTCAAAGCCCTAACACTGTCCTTCATTCTCTGTTAAGTATTAGTATATTAGTATAGATTTCATCTAATTCTTACCTATTTTGAAATGGTAAAGGAGACCTTGGATAGTCCAGATCTGATCTTGAGCGATACGTACTATGTCTTGGTTCTCCATATAGCTCCAGCCCACCAGAAGAATGATAAAATGGGTCAGTCTTTTCGGCACCTAAAGTAATCCAAAATGTACCTTGTAAAGAAAAAAAATAGCAAGCCCTTGAAAAATTTCTACAAAATGGATAAGGGTTCAAAAGACTTACTATACTGTACTACACTACTATCTCCTATGTATAGTCACTTTCAATTATTCTTGCTACAGGAGAGAAACAATAGTACAGCTTGTTTCATTTACCTCTGGATATTAGTATTTCTGATAATCTGGAACTACACCTCTAAGAAAATAAACTATTTTAGTTTTTAAAGACCGCTTCTTAGTTTTAACTAGAGGTGAAGTGAGGGGTGTCTGTGTGTGGTTTGACAGAAAAGGCAATGTGGATAAAAAATATTAGATGAATACAGCCAAGTCCTTTTATCACTCTAGTATACTGGCTTTTACTGGAAAAAACTTGAAACCAAGATATGCTAACTTACAACACAGAATTCATTATGGTACAAATTTCATCTGTTTCAGTATAAGGAGGCGTATTTCAAAAACATTTTGCTTAGAGTACCACATATATTTTCCTCTTTCTCTGTGTAAAACATGTAAAAGTGGTGTACTACCAATACATATAGATATGCTGTGTGTCTATAATTCTGTGTGCTCCCCAGCTTTTGACCTCATCCTTTTGCCTGAAATGTTGAAGCCCTAATGTTTCAGTGTAGAGAGAAGGAATTTTAACTGTTATATCACCTACTGGAAAACAGAAACCTGTTTGAATATTGCTAAATTGTGAAAATTTCAAATCAAAACTTTCATATCCTAGAGTAACAGCAATCCTATCTTGAACCAGAGCCTTAAACGCAGTTGTGCAAAGAGTGGGCTCTGGAGCCAGACTGTCAGGGTTTGCTGCTGACTCTACCACTTCCTACTGGGTAATTTGGGACAAATGACAAATGCTTTCCATGCCTCAGTTTTTCGTCTGTAAAGTAAAAAGAATAGTAACCGTACTTACATCATAGGATTATGAGAATACACGGAAAAAAGCAGGGCCTAGTGTGAACTAAGTGCTCCATAAATATCAGCTCTTATTACTCTTTAGAACAGCAAGGTCCCCAGCTTTGTTAGTTATAAGGGCTTTGTCTTTGGACAACACAGGTCCCAGAACACATTATTTGGAAGGTATTACACGTGCAGTAATTTTAGAGCATCATCAACATAAGAAAAAAATTCTATTTTGACTTCACCTGGATTCAATCCAAAGCCATCCCTGTTAATATTGATGGAACCAGAACTTGTGACTCGATGCCACCGTCGAACCAAAAATTTCATTCTAAAAAAGATCCCAAGAAAAAATTTCACAGAACATCTATAGTGTAAAGAGTATAAACATACACTTGCAACAAAAATCAAGTCATACGTTTAAATATGAATGCAGAACAAATTTCTATATAATCACATGACTGCCTAATCTAAGATTATGCAAATGTCCCCTGGTTTGTGGCAAAATTGACTGGAACAGAAGAACAGGGCTTCCCATGAGGCACCAGAGGTCTCTTCTTTTGCCAGTACCAGGTTCTGGTTTTAGAGGTACATGGGACATAAAGAGATGAAGAGCAGGGCTTCCCTGGTTGCGCAGTGGTTGAGGGTCCGCCTGCCGATGCAGGGGCCATAGGTTCGTGCTCCGGTCCGGGAAGATCCCATATGCCACGGAGCGGCTGGGCCCATGAGCCATGGCTGCTGAGTCTGCGCGTCTGGAGTCTGTGCTCCGCAACGGGAGAGGCCACAGCAGTGAGAGGCCCGCGTACCGCCAAAAAATAAAATAAAATAACAGATGAAGAGCAAAAGCAGAAAAGGTTAATTGGATGGGCAAAGAAAGGGTGAGAAGAAATGAAAAGAAGAAGAATGGAGACTAAAGGGGAGATGAGATGGAAAGAGAACAGAAAGACCCTTAAATTGGCAGTAAGAGAGAGCAGGGAAAACTGGAAAAGGAGTGAGGCCATGTAATCAGGGATGAAAAGCAGTGATGGCTTCAAAAGGAACAGGGGAGGCTGTGTCACAGCCCAGCTGTAGCGAGTTGCTGCCTGCCCCGTCCTAGCCCAAAGAGCTTTCTGGAGCACCAGGTTTGACTTCTTAATTCCAACTATTTTCAAGGCTCAGTTTTAGGAGGGTCAAAATACAATAAACATATAAGAGGTCAAGAAAAAGAGGGTGAAAAAGTGAAGTCCTTCAATGGCAACTGGCTTTCATGGAGCCTTCCCGAATTCTTGAAATCGAAATTAATAGCTAACTCCTGTGATCTGTCATTTAGTGTCTCCTAAGTTATGTGCATATTGGTATGCCCCACTAGAAAGTGAGCTGCCTTCAGGGATTTGGGCAGGGATTATGTCTTTTTTCTTTATCAATGCATCTCCCAGCACTTAACCCTGTACAAGCTGTATAAGGTGATGAAGGGAATGAAAGATGACAAAGGAAAAGGAAAAGATGAGGAAGGAAAGCTCTTTGCTTTCTCCAACCTTCTAATTCTTATGCTACTGCCAAGAAAAGACGGAACCAAAAAGGACGCCATTTGGCAAGGAGTCTGGGAGACACAATCCGCAGGCTGTAAGCCCCTGGCAGTATGGAGGCTGGCCTAGAAGGGCAGTGAGGAGCTGAAAGCCAGCAGATGCTACCCAGCACACAAAAACATAAATCACACCTCTTATTCTGCCTTCGTGGTCTTTTGAGGTACTTGTAAATAACCTGAATATAACGGAATTGGGTAATACTTAAAAAAAAAAATTTCCTTTGAGACTGTCTGGCTCCTACAGAAGTAAAAGGGAGAAGAAGCATGGAGAAGGTATCTAGGTGTCTGGGTATAACCAGCTAGCACCAGAGTTCCTAGCTTGGAACTACCAGAGCAGGAGCGACAAAAGCAACAGCACAGTCCAATGCAGAGTCAGGCCAGGGCTTTCTGTAGCTGGGCTGTGAGAGTGGGTTGTTTTAGTAATGAAGAAAATGAACGTATGTCAGCCTAAGTAACTTTTCAAAAAACATTTTTCTCTCTTATGATCTCTTTTATTTATATGTCTGAACTAGTTCATGGACTTATGCAGATTAAAAAAAAAAAAAAAAAAAGAGACTAAATAAATAAATAAATTAAAAAAAGAAAAGAGAGACAACCCAGATTGGATGTCCCAGCCGAATCACTGGCTGCCTGCCTCTGGGAGGGCCCTTCTCATAGGCTCTCTATAGTATAACATAAAGTATCCCTGACTAAAGGATGAAAACCTAGAGAGAAGTAGGCATGTTTCAGTGATGGCAAGTGTCTTATACTATATGAATATGGAGCACAACGGGCAGAGAAAAGAGAGAGAACTGAAAATAACTAATCTCTTTAGAAAGTCTATTAAAATGCATTTTCTTTCAAGTATTTTACCTCGAAATTGCCATGGACACTCTGACAGCTGACCGAAACCTGGTGAAGCCCTTTGGACGGCTGGTGATCACCTCTAGATCCGTGAAGGCCGGATGTCCCCCCATTCGGGCAAGCAGAGCCAGGGTGGCATCCTCACATTCCTGGAATCCACCCAGTAACAGAAGCAGGTATTTCTTTTGATAAATGAGAGCTTTCCGAAAACTTTCTGCCCTCAGGTATTTGCCATAAATTCTCTATGTTTAAAGAAAAGAAAAACATAAAGACATTATTAAGAAGTTATTCAAACTGTTCTCTAGGGGAAGATAACCTAGACTTTATTTTAAAAAAGTGGCAGTAGTAGAATGGCAGGTACCCTATCACTGTTTTCTACTTTATCAACAAAGGTAAAAAGTAAAGTTAAACCTTTATACTTCTGCCTCCCTTTAGTGAATGGATTTTAGCTCCTATTAATCATATTCATTGCAAAAATTTTTGTCTTTGCATTATCACCTGAGTTTAATTGTATAGAGCTACTTTATTAGTATCATCACTGATCTATTTAACTTTTTCAATGTTAATGTTTTCTGTCCCTTTAAGAGTCATAAATTTATGTTCACTCCATAGCTGGAATAAATATTCCAAACATTTTCTTTCCTTCCTTGTTTTTTTTTGGATTTTATGTTAACTGATTAAGGTAGCTGTACTACAATATTCATCATTAGTCATTAGAGAGACTATTCAGAGGGCTTACCACTTACAGAGCATGATCCTCTAATATCGACAGTAGTAGAGAGCTTCTGTTGGGAGTTGAAAAGCTAACTTTCTGTTGGTCTTTTAGGGATGAGACTGTGGGAAGTGGGACCATGAGCTCAAGGTGCTGCCTCTGTGACCATTAATAGAACTTAATCTTGTCCCAAACCCGGACATGCTTCACCACAATTTTTTTGTGACCAGCTAGAGATCTGCATTCAATGACAGACTGAGTACAGAGACCTAGAGACACAGCCTGAGTGACACCTAAAATTCTTTAGTCTGACAATTAAGGTTAGTGATAGATGAAATAAGGCAAAAGCAGAGGACCAATTCTAGTATACATTTAGATGGAAGATGTCTCCTACCTTTACAGTGGCATGCTCAGAGTCAGGGCTCAGATTTTGAAGTAAAGCTTCATTTCTTAGTTCAGCTTTTAGTTTGTACACTTCAGCTTCTGCCCGTTTCAAGGATTTCTGGAGAGTCAACTTTTCTCTGTTCCAGACTTCTTTTTCTGAAGCAATGATGGCTTCAATGTTGGGGCCACCACTGAATGAAAACCTAGAAGACTGCAGAAGCCAGAGCCTACTTACATGATTTTAAAGAACAAGTTTCTGAAGAAGAATCTGAATTAAACATATTAAAGGTATCCCTATGAGGGTTATAGAATGCTCAGCTTTCCAACCTCAGACAGGGAAGTTCAAAGCCAATCTCAACTGACATTAAAGAATATCCACTAACTTTTAAGTTTATGACCTTGCTGAGTAGATTAACTTTACAACTAAAAATCCGTGTGAAAGCCTGGCCCCAGAGAAGATGTTTGGATTAGTAGAGCTTTCAACTAAAAAAGTCTAGAGACTTTTTTTTTTGGCCATGCTTCACTAAAGGTTATCAGGATGTTAGTTACCCGACTAGGGGCTGAATCCAGGCCACAACAGTGAAAGTGCAGAGTCCTAACCCACTGACCACCAAGGAATTTCCGTTTTTTTGCTTGTTTTTTTTGTAGACTTTAAAAATGGACCATCTGGGTTCAAATGTTGAGCCTGTGCCTGAAAAAGTACACTGGAGAAGTGGGGGGAAAAAACCCAACTTGTACATAGGGAAGTGGGTCTCTATAGAAGCTGTGTGGATGTGTTATCATGCATCTGACCACACAGTTGGTCTTACAGGTCCTTCCTATCTTTATATTGGATGGTAACAGAGCTAGCAATTTAGTATTTTGTAGTTTTTAAATGGAAAAAATTTAAATAAATTCCCAGAGTAGTTTATTAGACTGAAATATGTAATTTAATGGCATTTTCCACTTCAGTTATGAACACAATTACTGATAAATAACTGACAAGAACAGGCAGAATGCACATGTGAACACTTCTTCACATGTATCTGCAATCGGTCCATAGGTAGCAAAGTACTTGGCTTTGGAGATAAGTATATCTTGGTTTGACTACTGACTTCAGTTTTCTGAAGTGCAAGGCAGGGTGTGGATAAGAGATTCTGAACATATATAACCCAGAATCTGGCAGAGAAGGCTCCCCATAAATAAATAATAGCTATTATTATTACTGTCATTCCTATAAAATTTTCCAGTGATCCTACTAAGAATCAGATGCTTAGTATGCTGCCATGATAAAAACAGACGTACATAATCTCTGCCAGCTCCTGTCTGTCGATAACACCTGATCTGCTCCTCCAGCTTCATAACCATGTTTCTTAAATCATTCTTTTCTTCAGTCAGTTGGCTGATATGTCCTGTCAGCTCAGTATTTTGTCTTAGTAGTCTTTCAGTTAATGAGCCACAAGAAGTACTTGGGGACCTTAAGGTAGGCTAAAAGACAAAATGGCAAAAGGTCATATAAGCACAAACTTTTACAAATAATGCATATAAAATGTGAAGTCACTGAGAACAACAGATTTCATGAAGAAATAGTGCTTGAGCTGCGTCTTAAATAATAAGTAGGACTCTACTAGGCAGGAAAGAAGGGCATATTAAGCAGAAGGAAGAGCACATGTAAAGGCACAAAGGCTTGAGCGTGAGTGTGTTGCTTTTAAGGAGCTAAAACACACCCGTTAAGATTAAAGGTTGCTTTCATTTTATGGATAATAGACCTAAATGTAGGGAGTGAAGAGCCATGAAAGGCTTTAGGCTGTAGCATGCCATAAACAAAATTTACGTGTGAGAAAGATTCCTTTGATAGTACTGCGCAAAGTAGAGTAAATTAGAGGAGAAAGATCCTGATGTCAGGCAGACACATCAGGAAGTTACTGCCAACAGTCCAGGTGAGAAATGCTGAAGGCCTGAATGCAGGCAATGACTAAAGGCACTTAGGAGGAAGAGGGCACAGGTCTTAGTGACTGCTTGGATGTGCAAGTAAGAATGAAGGAAAGGGTCTAGGGTGACTTTCAACTCTCTAAACTGGATGATATCATGACCAAAAATGTGGGTTTGGGACAGGAAGGAGAAAAGGAAGACGATGCTCAGTTTGGATTGTGCCTGTGAGATTCCTAAAGGGGTCACTATGGGGTATGTTTCCCCAAGGAAAGATGTCTCATAACTAAGTGAAAATATAAACCTGGACCACAGGACAAAGGTTTCAGAATAGAACCATAGTCTACAAGAAGATAAGCTACATAAAGGTGAGATTTTTACCAGATTTGTTCACTATAGCCCCAGAACCCAGTATAGTACCTGGCACACAGTAGGTGCCCAATGTAAGTATTTGTTCAATAATTAAGTCTACTGAGAATTCAGGCTGTGGAATGAATGAGCTTTCAGTTAGAGGGAAAAAATGGATGAGCATAAGAAGAACTCATGAAGATGATTGATGAAAGAAATGGAAGAAATGAGAGAATATTAACACAAAAGGAAAGGAAAGAGAGGGTATTTAAAATGGAAGAGGTCAAAAGTGTCAGATGCTACAAAGAAGCCAAGAATGTCAGGGACTGAAAAGATTCACCAGATTAGTCAATTGTCAACACACTGGTAGCATCCTGAGGGTGGTTTCATGGAGTGGTGAGGGTAAAAGACAGACTATTCTTTCAAGAAACTTTTCATAATATAATAAGAATTATAATTACTCAATAATGATAATTTTGTTTCCCCTCAAACTTTCACTACCTTCTATTGGGGAAAGGCAAACATTATTATTTTAAATAAATGAAAAGATATAATTAAAACTCTTTAGAAAATACAGTGCCAGTTTCAAATGATTCATATAATTTCCATTAAATCTTTGCTCTCGATACTATACAAAGTGTTTTTAGAAAGTTTTACCTCTTCGCCTGGCTGGCCACTTAATTTTTGTAGTTGTAAAACAATTCCATCAATATTTTCCTGAACCCAAACAAAATCTTCATCATCTGCTGTTTCAAACTGTAGTCTTCAAAAAAAAAAAAAAAAAAAAAGGGCAAAAAGTCAAAACATATCATCTCAAGGAGCAGTGTTGACTAACACAAACATTACACATCAGGCAACACTGCTTCACCTCTTACTTCTCCCTTACATTAAGTGTTCTCTTTCCCTGAGTCAGGATGTTAACGATATTTTTTTTTCAGGTATATGAGTTTTGTTAAAGAATATCACCTCCTAATGGAAACATGAATTAACTTTAAAATTTGAATTTCCCACCCCTGGCTAGCTAAGAGTGAGGGACAGATTCTGTCCAGCTTGTCTAAGAATGCCATTTCCAGAGGTCAGGCAGAAAATTCTAACCTATTGGAGGCTTTCTGGGCTAGATGCTGTAGTTTTGAAGCCACACGTTGAAGTTTTTGTCTGATCATTTCTAATTCATGATTATAGCCAGCTCCTCCTCCATTCATTTCAATCATTTTAGGATAGCTTGATTCCTTTGTCTCTCCTATTTTCTGTTGAAGAACCCAATTTCTGGTTCGATCATTGGTTAAACTCCAAGTGGTTGGCTGGCAATTTTGGACAGAAAAAGAAAGAGCAATCATTATAAAATAAATAGCACATCACATTCTTTCTTAGGGGAACACAGTTATTGTTTTTATTCCAAATAAACTTCTATAGATTTCATTTTTAAATGATTTGTACATAGCTATTTAAATAATTTAATCCAATATCAAAATTATATATGATCACATGGCTACAGTATTCTTTTAAAAAATATTTTAAAACAAAATGTCCATTTACCTCATTAAGATTCTGATACAGAATTCTTCTACTTTCTCGTTTTTCTTCTCGTTCTAGTTCCTGCTTTTGGAATTCCTGCATAATTCCTTGCAGTCGTTTCCCTTCAAGGTCTAACTTATAAACTTGTTGCCTTTTCTCTTCCAGTTGGCGCTGAAGATCTTCCACTTTGGACTGAAGCTCATACATTTTTTTCTGTCCCTCAGTGTTGGCCTCTTGTTCTGTCTGCAATGTCTTCCTGTGAACCTGCCTATCCTTTTCCATTTGCTGTCTTGTTTGCAAAGAATCCAGTTTATATTTCTCAGTCTCATTTAACAATTCTACTATGCGACTGTGTTTCTCCTCTAGCTGTTTCTGAAGCTCTTTAAGGAGGTCCTCAGAGGGTAAGGATGGCCGAGACTGCCCACTATCATCACTGCTCTGTAGTTGTGCATGTAATTCCCGTTCCCTATCCAGGGTACTGCTCATTTCCCGAATTCGAACTTTCTCAGATTCAAGAAGTACTTGAAGCTCCAAGTTTCGACCTCGTTCTTCGGATAACTGGGCATCATGTAGCACTCTTTGTGATTCTATTTTCTGCTGTGATTCATTTAGTTGTTGTTTCTGTTGTTCCAAAAGCTGATTTAGCTGAATATTCCTTTGTTTCTGACCCTCAAGTGAAAATTTCAGATCCTTGTAGGAGAAAGTTGAATTTAAGAATTTATGGTAATATTATGGAGAATACTTTCAATAATATTAAGTATACAATTGTGCCTTTATTAATACTAAGTTGATAGTATCTGGTAAAAGAACTGATTATCCAATTTACTAACTTGTATTTTCAGTGGTTAGAGTGTAATTATTTGGACAGCCAGTTGATTTTCATCAAAGAATATCAACAAAATAGAGCTAAGCTACGTAATATTTTCTCTCCCAACATTAATCATATCTGGTTAAGAAATATGAAGCAGAGTACATTTCTTCTAGGATTAATAACCTTTAAAAATGAAAGTATTTCTGGGCTTCCGTGGTGGCGCAGTGGTTAAGAATCTGTCTGCCAATGCAGGGGACACGAGTTTGAGCCCTGGTCCCGGAAGATCCCACATGCTGCGGAGCAACTAGGCCCGTGCGCCACAACTACTGAGCCTGCACTCTAGAGCCCACGAGCCACAACTACTGAGACCGTGCACCTAGAGCCCGTGCTCTGCAACAAGAGAGGCCACTGCAATGAGAAGCCCACGCACCGCAACAAAGAGTAGCCCCTGCTCCCCGCAACTAGAGAAAACCCACGCACAGCAACGAAGACCCAATGCAGCCAAAAATAAAAACAAAATAAAATAAATAAAGTTAAAAAAAAGAAAATAAAAGTATTTCTGATATAATGTGATGGGAGTTCCTGAAAACCTTTGAATTTTCCAATACCATACCACATAACTAAAAATAATAGGGCTTATGAGGAGAGCAGGTTTAGGGACAAACTACTCAAAACCTATAAAAATTTGTAATGATTAAAAGAATAGTAATCAATACCTGAGGAAATAACATGTCCTTGCTAGGTAGAAAGCTCACTGTACCTGGAGGCTACCATCCATGGTGGACATTAAAAAAAAAAACAAAAAACCCAAAAAAGTAACAGGGCAGAAAATCTGGATTCTGGCTACACAGTCTTTTAGCACAGAGCTAGCGAGTACCAGGATTATGTGGATAGAAGAAGAGCTCCGAGCCAGGGGGAACTGTTAAAGTGGCACTGCCTGCAGTACAACCTGCTTTGAGCTGTGAGCTGTGCAAGGCTCGGGTGTGCCTCTCTGGGAGAGAGCCCAGCGTCTTAAAATATAGTAGCAAGGGCTCCTGCTGCCAGAAAAGTATCGCTGCTCTCCTTCCCTAGGAGAAAACAGGAACCTAAACTACTTCTGCGTTAAAAAGACACAACTGCCATATTTATCAAATTATATATGCACTAATTCAAATTCCTAAAACACATGCTGTAGCAGAACAGTTTCTATGCATCCTTGGATGCAACAAAACAAAAAAAGATCATACCATTAGCAATTCCTGATAATACTTTAGATAACATTATAATATTCAACACATAGTGAACGACTTATTATACCTAATAATGAGTCTAAGGTCAACATTATAGGAAGAGGAATGTCTCTCTTCTATCACTGTGGATTTTTTCACAGATATTTAAAGACAAAGATAACAATACCTCAAGTTCTTCTTTATCCCGCTCTTCACTGCGTCCCAGCTTGGCTTTCTCTTTCTCCAAAGCCCACTGGAGCTCTCTGGACTTTTTCTGTTCACTTGCTAATGTGTCATTAAGCAAATGTACTTCATCCGTTTTATCTTTAACTTCCAACCTAAATCACAGAGACAAATGAACTTTCATAAAACTACTTTGACCAAGTATATTATTGACAGAGAACAGCTTCCACTGAAAAGTGGCGGCATATTATAAACTAGGTGGCGCTTCCCTGGTGACTCAGTGGTTAAGAATCCGCCTGCCAATGCAGGGGACATGGGTTCGATCCCTGGTCCGGGAAGATCCCACATGCCGCGAAGCAACTAAGCCCGTACGCCACAACTACTGAGCCTGCGCTCTAGAGCCCGTGAGCCACAACTGAGCTCACGTGCCACAACTACTGAAGCCCATGTGCCTAGAGCCCGTGCTCCACAACAAGAGAAGCCACTGCAATGAGAAGCCTGCGCACCACAAGGAAGAGTAGCCCCCACTCGCCGCAACTAGAGAAAGCCTGTGTGCAGCAACAAAGACCCAATGCAGCCAAAAATAAATAACTTAATTAAAAAAATAATAATCATAAAAAATAAACTTGCTAATAGGAAAATATAAACCTGCTAATAGGAAAATATAAACCATGTAAAGATTAAAGATTTTTTGACTGGGGTTCAGTCAAATTAACTGTTTCTAGTAATGTAACTAGATATAACTATTATTTACCATTGTAAACAATTTATTGTTACAAAATAATATGAATAAAAATTTCCTTTAACTTCTACTTAACATAAGAACCATTGTTTGTGTGTGAAAAAGTTCAAAATAATTGACTATACTTGTAATGTGTCCTTGGCAAGCAGAATATCTCAGTATTTACACCAACAAATTTATCCTTTTTACAAGCATTATCTTCAAAAAATTTTGCATATTTTAGCTAACTAAACCATGAATTCCATTGGGATCATAAATATCACTACAAATTACTTGGTGGTAAAATGAAGGTCAAATTTATGTATCTTATACAACAACAAGTCTCAAACAGAACTGAAGCCACGTAGAGAATATGCCAAAATACCTAATCATGAGTTTATCATTTGGAAAAATTTTGGGTGCTTCCTTTCCACTGTAGTTTTTCCTATAAGTAACAGTTTTATGTTATTTAAATATTATATACAATGTTACATTTTTGTAAGATATGCACAATGTCTGTGACAAAAGTACTCCAAGTCCTTCACTAATACAGGTTTATAATTAGGAAGCCTGGCACACCTGAATGCCTCTAATTCCTTTAGGTGCTTATGCTGTGCCTTGAGTGTTGTTTCTAGTTCCAGTTTAGCTTGTGCAAGTTCACTTTTCAGTTCAGCAACCACCATTTTCTCAGAACTCAGTTGTTCCTGAAGTTCTGTTGCTCTGTCTTTCACACTGCTGAGCTCCACTTGCATCTCCAGCATTTGAGACTGCTTCTGCTGCATATTATATTCCAAGAGTTCTAAATGAAAAATTATTAATATTTAAAATATGATCTAGCAACTCATATTTGGCTTACATTTTGTTGATAATAACTGACTTGTTATTTAAGAGATTACTATAAAGTAAATGTGAAAAGATTACAGCCCCCAAAGTTAACTATTTATATAAATACATGCATATGCATATTTTCCTCATAGTGCTATATTGTCAAGATTTCAGAACTTTGTATAAATATATAAGGATGATAAAAACTTAACAATTCATTACTGGATACAAGACTTGAAATTAAAAAAAAACCTTGAGGTGTTCACATAATACTATAAATAGGAATTTATATTTGTTCATTCAGAATTTTGATAGCTCACACTAAAAAATTCCAGTGGTTTTTGAAAGCCGAAGTACTTGCAGGAGTCACCCCGTAACTCTGACTACAATGATTAGCACTGCTTGCTTGTTTTGTTCAGCCCTCCTTTGCAGACAGTCCCTAGGAATTTCATTATAACGAAAGTGGGAAGTCCAAACGCCAACTTGGATCACGGTTTTTCCTTTAAAAACATACTGAACCCTTGCTACATGTCTGTCACAATGAAAACAAAGTGAAATATTTAAATCCCTAAGGATAATAAATGAAAAAAATGTAATGAAATATATACATCAGGATCCATTTTTATAAAAAATATAAACTTATGTACATATGCACAATGAAATGTGTCTGGAGACATATTTCCTGGGTTTTAATAGTCATTAGTTTAGGATTTAGGAGATTCCAGGGGTGATTTTAACTCTGTTCTTCTGTTTCTCTATTCTACCCTAAATGTATTTTTAACTTAAAAACTTTTATCAAAGTTCATTACTTCCTATTACAATTCATATTACTGATGTCATGAGACAGGAATTACATTGGCTTTAGAGTATTCATGCTAAGTGAGACTTTTAAAACTATTTCTTAGAGAGTAGAGTCTAAGGATTTACATTTATAAATATGTATCTATGTGATACTAACTAAGCTTTCAACAGGGTCCTATTTAGTTAAGTAAAATACTAATAAATTCTCCAAAAATAATCTGCAATTAATCCTATGTCTAAATGTAAGGGATATATTTAACTTGTAACCTCATTATACCTGTTTTCTCTAAAATATTTAAAGATATTTAAATTCTTCAGCTTTTCAATGACAAATGTGAGACTGGTATAACTTTCAAAACTGGCAAAAGTATAGGTGTTTCTACCTTTATATTAAACAGAAATGAAGACAAAGACATGTACGTGTCTTCACTAGATATGATGAAAAATTTCACTTTAATCTCTAATGATTTCCAGCTGCAGCTCAATTTAAAATTCCTCTATTGAAAAGTGAAAAGATTTGAACAAGCATACCACAAAAGCAAAAATCCAGCTAGCCAATAATCATACCACAAATAAGCCAATTCAGTTATTAGAGAAATGTAAATTAAAACCACAACAACAATCCACCGCATACCCACCAGACTGGCAATGAAAGGCTGACAATATCAACTTTTGGCAAAAATGTGAAGCAACAGAACTTTCATGTACTGCTAGAAAGTGCACAAATTGGTATGACCACTTCGGAAAACAGTCTGGCATTGTCTAATAAATTTGATGATATGTATTCTATGATCTAGCAATTCTACTCCTGGGTATGTATCCAGAAGACTCATGCATGTATGCATCAGAAACATGGCATAACAATGTGTAGAAGAGACTGAATTTAATAGCTAAAAAGTAGAAACAACTTAAATGTTCAACCGCAGAATGGATATATAAATTGTGAAATATTCACACAAGGGAATTCTATACAGTAACAAAAACGAATAAACTAGAGATAAATGTGGTAACGTAGAAGAATGTTATAGAGAGGTGAAAGAGACAAGACGCAAATATATACAGAGTGATAAAGTTCAAGAGCAAGAAAAACCTTAAACTTACGTGGTTTAGGAATATATACATAGGCAGTTAAAAAATCAGGACAATGGTTACCTCCAGGGTACCACAGAGGAAGATGTGTTCTATATTACTACAGAGTAGCAGAAGGGGAATTCTGGAATACTTGACATGGATGAGGTTTCCACAGGTATTCCTTTAATAGTTTTTATACTGTATATTTTTGCATTTTTTGTATGTATGTTACAGTTCACACACACAAAAAAGGTATTAAAAAGAAATCGTTACTTCCATTGAAAATTTCTTTTTCTTTTAGGTTATCCACACATAGAGCTTCAAAACAAAGAAAGATAATGAACTTAATGGGTGAAACAACCTGATCAAGGCAATGCTTATTCATTTTAAATTAAATGTATCTGTTTATATGTCAGAAAATTGCTCTCTGTTGGATTAAAGTATTCTGTAAGAGTTAACCATCATTCTCTTTCCACACATAGCTAACTGAAGCCAATTTCAACCTCTACAGGAGATAAAAGCAAAGTCCTTTGATATTTTAAAGCATGTCCTTACCAGCCTGTCTGGTGCACACAGCATTTTTTCTCTTGCAACTGAGCAACAACCCCCTTACCTCCACTACTACCTCCTCCTCCCAAATTCAAGAAGTGCTGCTTTTAAGATGCAGCAATAAGCTTAGATGGCACAGCATAACTGAGCATTTTTTATTTCATTCCCAAACCTGAGAATGAGTTTTTGCCTGGTCAGAGAACCCTAATGTAAACAAATATTTTTCAACTCTAAAAAAAAATTTAAAAAAATTATATATATGTGTGTATACATATATATATAGACACACACACACACACACACACACACACACACACGTATCTCTTAAGACAAATTGGACACCCCTTTAATCCCTGGAGTAATTAATGTAGATTAACTTCCTGATGTGAGAATGAGAAGAAAATGTGACTAAGAAAAAATGTGTTTTAACTGAATAATAATAAAGTGAAATCGTTTCACCTATTTGTGTCACCACATGAGCCTGTCATATAGCATACCTTGGCTTGGTTGATCATTCTCTTGTTCTCTTTTCAGAGTCATTTTCTTACCATTCATCTGAGCATGCAGTGCTTGAATTTCAGCTAACAAACTCCTTCTATCTGCTTTCTGGAGGCATTCCATGGCTGCTCGATATTCAATACCCTGTAAAAAAAAAAAAAATCAAGAGAGATGTAAAAACAATAAAATTAACCACCAGGAAGTCTGAAGAATGACATGCTAAAATTTTGGGAAGATGTTACTAACGTTCTCTTCCTGCTCACTGGGATCTACTTTTTAGATAATAGTTTCCACGTTTATTTCAAAATTCTTTAAACACACAATAAAACATGATGAATAATATAATAAACACCCATGCACTTAGCCTAAGAAACAGCCCTTATACAGCTGAAGTCTCCTGTGTACAACTCCCTGAATACATCCTCCTCTGCACCATCTGCTCAAGAAATAACCAAATTCTAAGTCTGGTGTTATTTTCATGTACTCTGTACATACACACACATATCCTAAAAAATATACAGTTCTGTTTTAAAACTTTATATAAACGGCATCATACTGTATTCATTTTTGTTTAATTTGCCTTTTTCACCGAACATGTTGGTGAACCATCCTGCCTGACACATACAGCTCTAATTCACATTCATTTTCAATGTTATATAGTATTCCATAGTATGAATTATATAGCACATTTTATTTGAGCATCTTTTCATATATTTATTGGATACTCTCTATTTCTTCCATGAGCACATATCTATATCACTTGTCCATTTTTCCACTGGTTGTTTTATTCTCATTAGATATTTGGTCTGTAGATTTATTTTCTTGTGGTATTTCTGTCTGGCTTTAGAAATTGGAACAATATTGTCCTCATAAAATGAGCTGGGAAGTGTTCCCTTCTTTATTTTGCAAGAGTTTGTGAAGAACTGGTATTAATTCTTCTTTCAACACTTGGTAGGATTCACTAGTGAAGTCGTCTGATACTGAACTTTACTTCGTGAGAAGTTTTAAAATTACTAATTTAACTCTTTGTTATACATTCAGATTTTCTATTTTTTCATGACTTAGTTTTAGTAGTTTGCATACTTTTAGGAATTTGTCCATTTAATGCCACTGTAAATAATTATTTTTAAAATTAAATTTTGGACTTATCTGGTGGTCCAACAGTTAAGACTCCATGCTTCCACTGCAGGGGGTGTGGGTTTGATCCCTGGTCCGGGAACTACGATCCCATATGCCGTGTGGCGTGGCCAAAAGTAAATAAATACATAAAATTACATTTTGTTTGTTGTTGAGAAATAAGATTTTTACATCTTGATCTTACATCCAACAACATAACCAAACTTTCCTATCGATTAAAAAAATCTACATGTGTAGATTCTCTTTAGTTTTCTATATAAGTGGATGAGGGGTCTTCCCTATTCCTACCCTTATTTAATTTCTCTTGCTTTTCTTTTCTAGCTAGATCTTTAGGACAAGGTTGAGCAAACTACTTAACCCTTTGTTAAGGAATGTTTTTAACATTTAACTATCAGATATGATGCTTGTTGTAGTTTTTGCAAGATATACCTGTTATATAGTTCATGAAATTCCTTTTTATTTTTAGTTTGTTATTTGTTTTAAGGTGTTTTAAAATATGAAATGCATTCATTCATTTGTTCACTGTATCTCTTGAGATGATCACTGGGGTTTTTTACCCTTTAATTTGTTAAAGTGATGAGTCACAAGAATTTTTCTTAATGGTATGCTACCTTTGCATCCCTGGATAAGTATACGGTGATTGTGTCTCTAAAAAATATGCATTGGTGGATTTGGCTTGTTAATATTTTGTTTAGGATTTCTGCATCTATGTTCATGAATAAAACAGGCCCATAAAGTTTCTTTCCTGTATTATCTTTGTCTGATTTTGGTAACAGGGTTATACTAGGTTTCTAATAAAAAGACAGGGCGTTTCTCCAATCATCTTACAATGGGAGCACAGACACACACACACACACACACACACACACACACACACACACACACACACACACACACACACACACACACACACACACACACACACACACACACACACACACACACACACACACACACCTTTAACTATTCATTTGTTGATGGACATTTAGGCTGCTTCCATATCTTGGTAACTGTAAATAATGCTGCTATGAACTTTGGAGTGCATGTATCTTTCTGAATTAGTGTTTTTTTTTGGATATATACCCAGGAGTGGAATGCTGGATCTGAATGAGCTTTCATAAGCAAATATCTGCCCATTTCACCAAAGTTTTTGAATTGATGTAAAATTATTCATAGTATTCTATTATTTTTATATCTCAGCCATATCTTTAGTTATAATCCCATTTTTATTCTTAATTTTTTAAAAAGTGTGCTTTATCATTTTCCTTAACCTATTCTCCAGAAAAGTTTCTATTTTATTAACCTTTCAAAGAATCAACTTTCAAACGTGTTTATGTTCTCTACTGTACAAGCGTATGCATTTCACTAATTTCTTTTTTCCTTATTACAGTTGAGCCTCGTTATTTGTGAATTACATATTTAAGAATTTGCCTACTCATTAAAATTTATCTGTAACCCTTAATTCAATACTTGCGGTGCTCTTAAGTTTACTCTCCTACATGTGCACACAACAGCAAAAAATTTAAATTGCCACATGTGCATGTTCCTAGCTGAAGTCGAACAAAGTGACACTCTGCCGCCTTCTTTCATCTCTTATACTATAAACAAGTGTCCTGTTTGCCATCTATTTAGTGCTGTATTTTTGATACTTCTGTGCTTTTTATTGGTGATTTTGCTGTTTAAAATGGTCCCCAAGCATAGATATGAAGTACTATCTAGTATGCCTAAGCATAAGAAGGCTGAAAGATACATTACAGAGAAAATGCATGTGTTAGAAAATCTTTGTTTAGGTTTAAGTTATAATGCTGTTGGCCATGAGTTCAATGTTAATGAGTCAACAATACATAGTAAATAGGGTGTCTTTAAACAGAAACACACATAAAACAAGATTCTGTATTGACTGATTGACAAAAATGTCATCACCAGGTGCTCACAGAAGCCTACCCCCACCCCCCCATCTTATTTCCCCTGGTGGCAATAGCTCAACATTCACAGCAGCTTTACGGAATCTAACTACTGTAAATAATGAGAACTGATGGTATTTTATTCCTTCTATTTTCTTTGGACTTATTTTGTTACTCTTTTTCTAACTTCCCAAGTTGGATGATTAGCTCATTAATTTTTAGTCTTGCTTATTTTCTAACATAAGACAAAACATTTAAGGTAATAATTTTTCTCCTAAATATTCTTAGTGGTTCCTGTTAAAATTTTAACCTTCAGACTTACTCTAAAACTAATCAATAGCTCACTTTCTCATTACTAATAAAAAGCATTCTTTGTTTTAAAGTTTGAGTTAAAGTTTCATTTTGATACCTGTTCTTGTATTCTCTGTTCCAAACAGTTTAATAATTCAACTGCATCTCTAGTACCTAGAGCTGTCAGCTCAGTCTGAAATGCAGCTAGTAAAACACCGTGCTCCTTTAAGAAAACCTGCTGAAGAGCAAGCAGAAGTTCACCTCGCCAGTCAGAGGAGCTCTCATGAGATTGAGAACTATCATAAACCTATAAAAAACAAAAGTTAGTTTTCAAATAAGCATGTTTAAGAACTGTTCTAAAAATGCTACCTGTCTACTAACCAAAATCAGTATTAGAAGCCTAAGAGGATACAGATTTATTTTCAAGTGTGCAACTTGGGGCATTTAAAAGTATATAGAAATTCATGTGAAAATACATCATAAAAGACAACAATTTATTTTGTAAAGTGACTTATTATCGATAAAAATCATATAAAGCTCTTTAGATGCGTAATATTCTTTGAGTACCTTGGCTTCCCTTTGCATTTGCATTTTGGTAATCAAATCCTTAAGAGATGAGATTGTACTGAGGTAAGCTCTTCTCTCTTCTAGCCAAGATTCTGAAGCTTGCTGAACAGAATGGTCTTCTCCGTCACTACAGGGAGACTCAGTAAGAGAGAGCACCTGCATGCCTTCATTATGGACAGCTCTCAGTAATCCCTAGAAACCATAACCCAAAAGCCAGAATTAGGACATTTTTTCAAAGACTGCAAAGTCAGACACGGAAAGAGAAACAAATTTTAACATAGTTTTATCCCAGTTAGACTGATTTAGAAAAGCCACTGCAGAAAGGAAACACCAGCCTACCATTACTGAATGTCTTCTTCCTATGGAGGGGTAAGCCAATCCCAGAAGACAGCCTATGACTTTGTGTAGCTCTCATCTCTAAGTTCCACATTTACCTAATGTGCTCTTCCTGGATTTAATTATTAGACACTAATTTGACCAAAAGAAATATGTAGGAGATAAGCTCTAGTCTTTGAGACTGCTTTAATAATTTTGGCAAACAAAAATATTAGGAATAGAAATTAAAAAAAAATCTTTATACAAATAACTATTAAATATACTGTACTTTATTATCTGCAGAATACAGAAATAAAACTAGAGCCCCCAGGTTCCTTCTAGCTATGCAATTCTCTCTTCAGAGAGATCTTACTATAGTATAGATCTTCTATACTAACTTCTAATAAACTGCTATGTTCAATGTAGAAAGTTTTACTAAAAGATGTCTGCCTTTTAGTACCTTTATTTTCTTTGGAAATGAATCTGTTGAACTTTCACCTTCTTCACCTCGGCCTTCTGATGCTGTGTCAAATCCCTGACTTTGTGTAAGATAAATTCCCTGACCCCAGTCTGATCCAGAATCTAAAATAAAGAAAACCATTGACTATTAAAGAGAAACAAACTCTTTTTAAACAAATACTACACAAATTCTAGAAATTTATATAACTTACCACTGGAACATATTTCTCTACTTTGGTAAGCATCGGAATGTGTTAATTCAGGAACTGAGGAGCCCTAATCAGAAAAAAAAAAAAAAAGAAGATAACATTTTTTGGCTTTAATAAAAACAGGATCCAATGAATAGTTTTATTCTTTTGTAATGCTGTCAAAAAAGAAAAAAACAAATATGTCACACCTTTCACAATAAATGAAATATCCATGGTTTACAGTAAGTCTTTAATTTTTTTCTTCATGGATATTACCATAATAATAAGAGACATTAATAAATTAAGGAATGATAACATTGGGTTCTAAATCTGCACAGGAGCTTTGTGGAACATTATTATTTGACTCTACACAATGCAAAGATTTTAAATTGTAATTTTATCATAAAGAAGAGATTGCCCCAAATTTCTCTGTCTCTTTAAAAACATAAAATTCTGGGGAAAAAATCATAGAATGTTGAAAAAACACATTATGAAAACCAAATACCTCTTTAGATCTCAGACACTGTATCACTGACTTCAAGGTACCACATTCCTCTGTCAGTAACTGAATAGCAACATAGTGATCTCTCTTTAAGGTTTCAGTTTCTGAAATATGTCTGGATTCCATATCCAGAATCTCAGCAGCATGTAGTTCTTGCATCTGCTCAATTTTTTCAGTAAACTGATTAATTACTTCAGTGACTTCCTCTGATGAACATTCACTCCGTAAATCAATTTGGATTCCTGCATTTCTAACAAGAATTTGTGGAGTCTGATTGCTGCTGTTGACCTTGAGAGTACCATCTGTCTGTGATGCAGAGCTTTTACCCACTTCTATAGGAAGTGGCTCTAACGTGCAGAACTTTCTGTTTTCTTGTACCTTGGTATTATCTTCTTTTTCTAAGAAGTAGGATAATTTCTCTTCTGCCTTTTTGAGTTGATCCCTAACTTGGCTTAAGTCTTTCTGGAGGAATGCCATATTTGTTTCTTTTACCTAAAACATAATGAATAGAACAGTAGAACATTCAGTTAAAAATGTCACATGTAGAATTTAGGGTAGAGAGGAGACTGTAATTCATGCTAATATGTTCATTTTCCTCAGAATAACAGGAAAAACATTTCAGAAACACTCACAGTTTTCATCTATATTCACATATATGTATAGTCACAGATTACCACAGAAGTGAAATCATTTGATCAGCCTCTACTTTTGGTTCTCAGGGGATATACAGTACTCTTTAACATGCCTTTCTCCTCTTTCATTAACAGACTAGAGATTAAAAGCATCCCCCTAAAAAAGATTCCAAGGAAAACCAAACAAGAAAGATGACAGTAACGAAATTATATAATACCTTTTCATCAAATTTACAAAAGTTTTTTCCTAGCTGTTAAGTTATAGATCTGGGTTTGTTTTCATATAAGAGAATATACACTTTGAAATAAAATTAAGATAGGTAGAAATTGGAGCTATGTTACTTATTTTACCAAAAGCTCTTCTTGAAGTTCTTCTGCCTTCTCTTTATAACTGGCAAGTTCCTCTTTGGTAGCTGCTGACTCAGCTGTAAGAGTCTCAAATCGACCAAAAAATTCATTTTCTTCACTGGTATGAATCAGCTCAGTAGTTGTCTAAATGGCAGTGGAAAACATGAACACATTATTTTCAAAAAACAAAGCCAAGTTCAAGGTACTTGTGCATTCCAATAAAACTTTTTCAGGAAAGACTGCTTATCAGATAAAAGGGGTTAAAATGATCCATGTTCTTTCAACAAATAGGGAAACTCTTCACAAACATCATTTTATATTCTTTCTTTCTTTATTTTTTTGGCTGCATCGGGTCTTCACTGAGGCACATGGGATCTTCGCTGAGGCATGCGGGACCTTTCGGTGTGGCATGCGGACTTCTCTCTAGTCGTGGCGTGCGGGTTTTTTTTCTTTTTTTCTCTTCTCTAGCTGTGGAGTGCAGGCTCCAGGGTGCGTGGGCTCTGTAGTTGTGGTGCACAGGTTTAGTCGCCTCACGGCACGTAGGATTTTAGTTCCCCGACCAGGGATTGAATCCACATTCCCTGCATTGGAACGTGGATTCTTTACCACTGGACCACCGGGGAAGTCCCCATTTTATATTCTTGAGACAGTAAGAAAAGAATGATATTTCTGGGAATGAACGGTAAGTCATGTCATTAGAACATATCCTAAAATTTTATAATTAATGAAAATAGTTTACCCATTCAAAAAAGTTTCATATTTATATCACTTTCCTCAAAAGATACCACGTGTTACTTTAGAAGTTTTATATATATGGAAAGCCACATTACTATTTTATTTTATTTATTTATTTTAAAATATTTATTTATTTTATTTTTGGCTGCGTCGGGTCTTAGTTGGGGCAGGCGGGATCTTCGTTGCAGCATGCAGGATCTTTTGCTGAGGCGCATGGGCTTCTCTCTAATTGTGGTACGTGGGCTCAGCAGTTGCAGCGTGCAGGCTCCAGAGCACATGGGCTCTGTAGTTGTGGCTCATGTGCTCAGTAGTTGCGACGTGCGGGTTTAGCTGCCCTGTGGCATGTGGGATCTTGGTTCCCCGACCAGGGTTCGAACCCGTGTCCCCTGAATTGGAAGGCGGATTCTTAACCACTGGACCACCAGGGAAGTCCCATCACATTACTATTTTAAATATCATTTACAGTAATTTATATAGTTCCAGTGAGCTAGGAGGAAAAAGCCTAGTAAATGGAAAGAATTGTTATCCTTTGCAAAATAAATATTTATAGAATCCTAATATATCAGTTAATTTCTGGTGTTCAGATAGGACTATACATTAACTTCTCAAAATTATAAATATATAAAGTGAGAATTTGAAAATTAAAGTCCTTTCACACCTGTCCTATCCTATGCTAAGAAATAACTGTGATTTCAGATCTTTACATAAGTAGACTTAAAGGGGTGAAAGGATGAAATCTATTATGAGGTATAAAATCTGCAAAAGTGAATGACTTAAGACTCATACATTAATTCACTAGAACACTAATATATTTTGACATTTTCATTACTTAAAAGGAATGATGACCACTTAACATGCATGTTAGAGGAAAAAGGAAAAAACCCCCACAAATTCCAGAGGACATTTGTTATACTTAACATTTCCAAGTTTCTTCTGACTGCTCTACTTAATGACTATGGTAGTGAAATAAATATTGTGATTTTAAGACCACAAAATATAGCTTGTATCCATTGTTCTGGTGATAATAATGACTGTATGGAATGGTAATATTTTTTATAAAAACCCTTTATATATGAATCGCTAGATGTAAAGAACACTGTATTTAATAAATCAGCAGTAAGTTTAAGGAACAGGGAAAAGAGAGTTAGTTTCTTGGAGTATTTAAGTGGAAAAAAATCAAATACAAACTAACCTTGAGAACTTCAAAATCTCCTAGAGGGCTTCTTTTCCTTTCTTTGCTTCCCTGTTTTTTCTCATTGTCCTCCAATAGCTTCTGTAGCTCTAGTAGCGTCTTTTCTTTTTCCAAAGCATTTTTTTCTGAAGTTTCTACCTGCATTTCAACCACCTGGCTTTCTAACTCTGATATTCTCAAGGTCAGTGCTGACACATTTGACTCCACCTCATTTTCCGTTAGTTGGTTTAAATTCTGTGTATTTGTTCCTCCAGGTTCTGGTGAAACTGCTTGTTTATCTTGACAGAATTTTGCATATTCTTTAACTGCTTCGAGTTGGACCTGACTCACAAGAGCAGCAGCCACCTTTTCCTCAAGTATATTTTGCAGGTTTGCCATCTTCTTTTTCAGTGCTTCTTTTTCAGACTGGCCTTGCTCCTGCAGGTCCTTTATTTGTTTATGACATTGGGTAAGTTCTAAGTCCTTTGCACTCACAGTGCTCTCAAGTTGTAGCACCTGTGTTTGCAAACTGCTTATGGAAACTCTGCTGTTTTCTTCAAAAGATTTGAGGTAAGTCGGATTTTCTAGGGGTTTACCAGCACCCTCAGTAAGGACTACTTCTAGTCCAGGTTTGTTTCTGCTCAGATCATCTACAGCCATGTTAACACTTTTCTCTGGTATACTATGGATTTCTTCCATATTTTCACGTTCTCTCTTTAAGCTACATAATTCTTGTGTTAGCTGGTTCATTTTTAAATTGGTTTCTTTAAGTACACTTTTTGTCAAGGCCATTTCTTCATTAGTGGTTTCTACTTGCTTTTCCAAAGCCAGTTTTTCAGCTATTACTATATCCAACTGATGTTTTAAACTATCTGCTTCTTCTGGGAGAGAATTAGTAACCACCGATGTCTTCTGTTCAATATTTGCCAATTCCTGTTGAAGCTTTTCAATCACTTCATTGAGCTGCTCAATTTCTTCTTCTCTATTTTTCTTCACACGTTCTTGATCACTCATCAAACATTCTATCTGGGTTTCAAGATCCCTTATTAGTTCATTTTTTTCTTCAATAACCTATTAGTTAACAAAAAAGTAACATATACAATAAATATGTATTTATATTTAGGGAATTTTATTTTATTTTAGGGCAGGATCTTAAAGTGTTGATCACACACTCAAAAATAATTTACTTCTCAGACATCCTAAATTAATTTTAATATAGACCAACAGTCCTCCATCACATCAAACAAGGACCTTATTTAGAACATCATTCAGAAAGTCATTAAACATAAAGTAATTTAGGCATTTAATAGATGATTTCCTATACGTAAAATAGTCAATATCAATACAATCTAATTGAAAAGGATGCAGTATTGAAATATAACAGTCTATAACAGGATAAAGTACTGAAATAAAAGTCTAAAACAGTGCTCAAATGTCATTATCTTATTTAGCTCACACAAAACAGAAGAATTTTTAATAGATTTGGTTAGAGTCATATGATGAAATCTGAGTCACCAGAGACTCCCTATAAAACATGAAAAATCTTTGACAATGTTAGGAAGGGATAAACATATACATAGCTTGTTAAACCAGTATGTCTTATTAAATTAAAATTAATGGGTAAAAGAGAATTAAAGTTTTACTTGGTTTTTATATTCACAAAGAAACTGAAAAATAACCATCTTGCCCTTTAAAATTCTAGCTTAGCCACTATGGAAAACAGTATGGAGGTTCCTTAAAAAACTGAAAACAGAGCTACTATATGATCCAGCAATCCTACTCCCGGGCATGTATCCACAAAAGACAAAAACTCTAATTTGAAAAGATACATGCACCCCAATGTTCATAGCAGCACAAATTACTATACATAAAATAGATAAAGAACAAAGATTTACTTTATAACACAGGGAACTCTGTTTAATATTTTGTAATGACCTATAATGGAAAATAATCTGGAAAAAAAAAAAAACCTAGATCACTTTGCTGTACACCTGAAACTAACACAATATTGTAAATCAACTATACTTCAATAAAAAATAAAAATAAAATTCTAGTTTAAATAATTTCATGTAATAATTTTAAATTAGTGTACCTTGTTATCTGTTGTAATTTTAAGTTGATGCTGAAGTTTCGTAATTTGCTCATTCAATTGGTCAATTTCTACCTCTTTTTCCTGCATTATTTGAGCAAATTTCCCAAATAGTACATGTTGGTCCTGGGTAGAGATAGGATCAGCTTGCTTTATGGCAAATCCCAGTTTCTCCATTTCATCCTAGGAACAAAAATAACCATCCCAGTTGGATAGGGCATTACACGTGATTTTCGGAACATTCTGTCAATTAAGTCTTACCAAGCTATAGCATCTAAAACATACAAATGAAAAAAAAAAATCAGAGCTATTATATAATTATTGTAAATCAATAATTCTTAAAATGTTTTGATAAAGGTCTCCAAAATTTTTCATTTCTGATGAATTCAAATGTTTATGTTGGCTTGAAGATAAATTCCATGCAAATCCATCTGCAGCTAATGTTCCTCTTTTAAGTATTATTTAGCGGCTGGATTTAGCAAATGCTTAATACTGCAACTACTACACAAGACAAAAACAATGAATTATTTAGAGGCAAAGTTTTCCTTAAGTAATTACCTTAAATAATTTGTTTTCTTGTTCAAGTTCTTGTAGGCGGGTAGTAGATTCCTTTTTCTGTATTTCTAATTGCATATGTAGTTGCTGGACTTCTTCATTCTTATTTTCCAGTTCTTCTCTGAACTGTTCTAACTGTTCTTCTAAGTTTGTGATCTTTGATACCAAAATTATCAAAAGGAAAGAGAAAAAACTGTTCATACAAATGTTTATTTGTCAAGAGAGAATGAAAAGTGCTGTATTGGCTCTATAGTACATATGCTTAAAACACGTGAGCCATGAGAATAAAGGAAAGGGGTTTCTCTAAGCCAGATGTAACTGTGTGGTTTCTAGACATTTTCAAACTAAACACCTTTAAACCATCCTGCCCAAAGCAAAGACGAGACCTTCAGAGGAAGGATACAAGGAGCCATTTCCTACCTAAAATTATCCTCTGATAAAGCATAAAAGAGTCATGGGAGGAAGGAAAAGAGTCCACATTTTAGATCTTATTTTATGTTAAATTAATTGCTATTAAAAATGCTCAAGAAAGCTGTAGAATTAGGTCAGTTATTTTAGCCACCAAGTGAGATTAGCTCAATTTAGTCCATATCAATACTTAACCCAATGAAAGGTTTGGCAGCCACATGCCTTATTTGAGCAGAAGGAAGCAGAGGTAGATGCTAAGAGCAAGAGACCCTTAGGTCTGAAATAACAGAAACTTAAAAAAGAGTAAGTTAGTAAAACCATTTTAGGAGAAAATTAGAGTGTTCCTATATGTAGGACAACTGAAATTCAGCTCATTTCTGAGCACAGATTACCACTAATGGTAAAGCAACTGCTCTTTGATGGCTATGTAGAGACTGAAACTAATGATGAATATTAAGAGTTTGGTTTAATATTTGGGTTTGGTTGAGGAGAGGAACAGTCATTTAGCTCAATGCTTTGTAGCTTCTTAATACATTTTTAATGAATGGATTTTCAAATGTGTATTTACCTATGATCAAAATTGCTGCATTAAAAGCAACCTAAGACACAAGAGCAGCATTTAGTGGCAGCTGGCTCAGAAAGTACATATAAAACATTTATTACCTTAGAACTTGAAAGGGAGCATATTCTGATTACACACCGATACGTAATCAGAATCATATCTTAGCATTAGCAAGACAAAGACCTTCAGAATCATTTAGCCTAATATTTCATTAATAGAAATCATACTGATATTAGTAACAATAGCCATCATTTATAGACAATTTATTGTTAGGCACTGCATAAGATGCTTTATATGTATTATTTTTTAAAAAACCCTATAACAACTTTATGAGATCTTTACTAGGATTATCTCCATTTCAGAGATGAGGAAGGGGGTCACTGAGAGAGGAGCACCTTGACCTGCAGTCACAAGGCCAGTATGTGGAAGCCAGTTTTTGAACCTCAGGAGTTTACCTCTGGAAGCTTACATTCTTAACTATCATTTATCCTGCTTCTAATAACTAATGTCTAAGACATATTTAAATAATTTTCTTTAACACTGATATTAAACTCAGTAGGCACACCTTAAATATAGTTAGTAGATGTGCATATATAATTATCAGGTTAGTTTGCTGAAAATTGTGATGATTATATCTTCTTCAAAGTTACCTAATATAATGGTATTTACACTTATCCCTATCTTCTATGACTACGTTTGATGACAAGGTATTATTTCAACACATACATAGATATTTAAGTTCAAAATTACTGCCCTTGCCCTGCCTCACCTGATACTTATTTTCTTTTTTGATAAAACAGTTTATGGTCAAATTCTTAGCCTTAATATTCAAAGAGTGGTCCCTGGAGCAGAAGTGGCCTCACCTGGGAACATGTTAGAAGCACAGATTCTCAAGCCCCACCCCAGACCTACTGAATCAGATTCTTCATTTTAACAAGATCCCCACGGGATTCATATGCACATTAAAGTTTGAGAAGCACTGGTCTAAAGCACTAACATTCCCATCATAAGTAGCTGAACTTGAGGCATCAAAACAGAGACTTCAATTCCCAAAATGACACTGTAAGGCATTCTCTTCTCTTACTCAGCAGTTGCAGTCCCTGGCTGTCTTATTACTGAGTCTATGACAACCAAAAACCAGAAAAATATTATTAAGGTCTAAAAATAGAATGGTAGCTTTCTGGTTTAACCTTGTTCTATTTTGCTACCAAATGATATCTAGATTGTTTGGATTACATTAATTTGCACGTATTTGTGTTTTAAGTATTCTTCTCTTTCAAATGTGTGTGTGTGTGTGTGTGTGTATGTATATGTGTGTATACATATCCTAGTTAGGAGATTCCTTGAAGATCGGTACTGGTTTTACAATTGGACAGTGGTGTTTTACAATTGGACAGTGGTGTTCTACACATAGGAGTTCAATAAATGTTGAATGACAGTCTATAATACTTCTCACCAACAGGGCAAAACATGCCCGGATGTTTTGGCAGTATAGCATCACAGGGCTCCAGAATCAGAGAAATCGAGGAGGAATTCTTGTTTAACCACTTACTGTGTGACTATGAGCAAGTTCCTTAACCTCTCTTAAGATCTGGTTTACTCATGTATAAAGTGGAAATATCAATAGAACCTATCCTCAGGGAGACTGCAAGGGTTAATGACATAAGATGTTTAAAATACTTAGCACTTTCTAGCACAGACTTCAACAAAGTTAACTATTATTATTTATTATTGCCATTTGTAAGCCAGATCTCTTTAACTCTATAAAGAGCTAAAACCACCTTCACAGAGCTAAAACCTAACTGAAGGCATCTTTTTCTTAAAGAAATTCTTCCTTCTATTTCTCTCCACATTATTCTCCTTCTCTTATACATCCTGAAATTCCTATCTTCTAAGGTCTTCTTCTCTTTCTATTCATTTTGAATTTCTAAATACTGTAATAAACTTTAAAACAAAGTTTTACACAAACAGGCTATGAGAGTAGTAGGAAGTATCTCAGATATAATGACACATAGACATCTTATGTTTATACTATCAGGTATCTGAAAACATTTGCCTAGTACAGGAGAGAATGCTTAAGAAGTTATTTTCATTAAAAGATATATGTTTCAATTTTACATTCCTATCTTTCAGTCTCCAGTTACTGAGTGAGTGGGTTCTGACAGAATACTTGTCACTGTTATTCAAACGTGAATAACAGTGACAAGTATTAGTAGACCAACGTTAGCCATCAGTTTAATTCTTTACTCATTCAACATGGCTGCCTCTGTTTCATCTGTAAAAACTGGGAGCTGGTTGACAGAAGCTCTCTAAGGCCTCTTGTAGTTCCAACAACTATGAGTCTAAGTAAATAGTAGGCAGTTATTGGATACTTACTTCAAGAAATTAAGGTGTTAAGTAGCATTAAATAAAATTCAAATGACAATAAAAATATAAAATTAGTAAACTTAATCAGTTATCCATAATCAATTATCATTGCCTTTGCAACCAGTTTTGGAGTTCCATTTTTTTAGAAAGCAGACAATTCATTTGATTATTTAGTGTAAGGTAAATCTTTAAATGTTAATTCTTTCCGAAACACACAGAAGTGGTTAGGTATCAACAAAAATGTTCTCTGTCTCTCACATAAAAGCCAAAAAACAAAATAAATACGAATCTCTTAGATAAACATTAGTCAGTACTACGTGAAAATGAGAAAATAACCATTCTCATGGAAATGATCATTTCCATTAGTCATTTATATAGATGACTTTTTTCTCCTCCAAACTACAAGCTCTCCAAGCTATAGTTTTAGCTGACATCTAAATCATTCTTCTATTTTTCAAAGCACTCATTAACATTAATATACTGTTTACATTCAATAAGTATTTCTTAAAATACATCAAATGTCCTGATAAAATTATATGGAAAGAGATAAAAATGTAATTAAAAATTTTAAAACATTTAAAATATGATATAGCTAGATGACACAGAGTACAATATGCTTTAGAAAAACTAATGGTAGACAAAGGTTTAAATAATTAGGAACTGGAAATTACTGTTTCAAAAGTGCATTTTCTGGTTTTTTTTTTTTTTGGAAAGGGAGGGAGTAGAAAAACATAAAAGAACTTTATAGAATTACTTTA
This sequence comes from Tursiops truncatus, assembly GCF_011762595.2. Classification (NCBI taxonomy): domain Eukaryota; kingdom Metazoa; phylum Chordata; class Mammalia; order Artiodactyla; family Delphinidae; genus Tursiops; species Tursiops truncatus. Next base: position 50,207,364 of record NC_047042.1, read on the forward strand.
TTATTAATCTTTTGTTTTAAGAACATGTTTAGCACACTGTAAAAAGGCACTGTTATCTCCCAGGGCAATACAACTTAAAAAAAACCAAAACCCACAGCAAAGTAGCAGTAATTCAAAGCCTATGGTAAGGTCAAGAGGAAGATACTGCCTTGGGTCCAAACCCTACTATCTCTCTGCACTCTCCTCTTCACTGAATTCATACCTACCAAACCAGCCACCTTTTCCGTCCTCAAAACTTCCTCCCATGTCCAAGCGTTTTTACTTGTCCCCTCTTCTTCATTCCAGTTTATTTGTTCAAATGTTTACTGTCTTCCAAGTTCAACTTAGGCAATAAGCTAAGAAACTCTAAACTTTAGTTTTAGACCATAAACTTCATTCTAATCAAATGATATTTTCTAAAATAATTCAAGCCACACTTTGTCATTAAAAATAAACTTACCTCTTTTTCCTTTCTGTCTATGGCATCTCGCTCAGCCTGCAACTGTATTTCTAGAGACAATTCCGCTTTAGCTTCTACAGATCCAAACTGTCTTCGGTCCTCTACCTTTAAATATATAAGAATTTTCTCAAAATTTCAGACATTAAATCCTGACTATCCATTTTAATTGGAGAAGCAGCAATTCTATTTCTCCAATTAGAAGTAGATAATCTACATTAGTGAATGATCAAAAGTTACAACATTCAGTCTTGAATGCATCTTATACAAATTAAGACAGGAATTGCTTGACAATCTTAAAAATTCATTTCTCAGACAAAATGAAGGCTATCCCCTCAACTGCTCCCCTCCCAATTTCCTTATCCTGCTCTTCTTTCATTCATCTTTGCTTTCTGTAGCATAACAGGAACAGATCTCATTGCTTCTTAGTTTGGGGTAAAGCATCAGCCTAAACTGGTGCTTACAGCTTTTTCACTTTGCTATTATTTTAGAATCACAAACTTACTGCTGGTTAAAAGGGTAATTAATTCTTCTGGTTTAATTAATCTTTCTTTATCAGGACTCATATGCAAGGAACATTTGGAGATAAGAATAAACAGAAATGGTTATGATGTCAATGAAGACATCAAGATATATACACTATGCAATAATATCAACAAAGCATCATCAGTGATTTTTTTAATTAAACTGATGTTCGGGGCTTCCCTGGTGGCACCGTGGTTGAGAGTCCGCCTGCCGATGCAGGGGACACGGGTTCGTGCCCCGGTCTGGGAGGATCCCACATGCTGCGGAGCAGCTAGCCCCGTGAGCCACAACTACAGAGCCTGCACGTCCGGAACCTGTGCTCCGCAACGGGAGAAGCCACGACAGTGAGAGGCCCGCGTACCGCAAACAAAAACAAAAACAAAAACAAAAACTGATGTTCATGTAACTAAGAGTAATCCGTACTAAAACACTTGATAAAATTAACCAAAAGAAAATGTCACACCTTTTGAAAACTGTCCGTACTCATGAGTAAGGCTTGCTCCAATTCCCTTACTCTGAACTCCAGTTTCTCAATTTCTTCATTACGCTCCTGTATATCCCTCTGAAGCTGCTCTTTAGAGAGCAAAAGCTCACTGCACTTGTCCGTTTTTTCTTTCAGATGATTTGTTAACTGTTCAACCTGGAAATATAATAAGCAAAAACTGTAATGTTAAAAAAATGTAAGCATGTTAATAATATATCTATCCTCATTTCAAAAAGGATTTTTAGACGCTATGCTAATTTTATTTTTGATAAGGATAGCGCTATTGTCTCCCACTATAGCAACGTTTTCTGAGTTGATACATCTAAGCAGTACTAGTAAAAGAGAAATAATATTGCTTTCACCAAACCTTTTAAAAAAGTTCTCTTAAGACTAACAGTTTCTCTAGCTAGGAGGAGCAACAATACATTTTTGAATAATGTTGAATTACAAGCTCTAATGGCACAGCCACACCAAAACCTAATAAAGAAAACAAGTTTACACAGTACTGACTTAACATTTATATGTAAGATAAGATGACCTAAAAAACTTTCATGGATTATGTTTTTCTTTCCACAAATGGTTATATCGATACATATAATAATACAATGGTTCTAAATACCCCAGGGATGGGAGGAAATTGAGGACCTTTAGTACAGTCACTTGGAAAGCTTTGCAGCCTACAGATTCCACCAGCCCAGAACAGAGGTGAGAATACCAGGTGCTGAGAGGGATTTGTGCACCCTGAAAGTTTCCCTAAGTGATTCTGATATGCAGCACCATTCAAGTGAATGGCTCTGTGATGGAAGGATACAGGAAGGATCAATAAGGTAGCTTGTGAAATTAGTTCCAATCAAGTGAAGAGAGAAAGCTTATTTAAAAAAAAGAAACGTGATGGTAAGAAAAAAAGGAATTCTACCTTATTTCAGTGAGATACTTTCAGGAAATTATCTAAAAATGGCACTTATTCCTCAAAACATTAGAAGAAATGCAAGCTTACCTACAATCACAGGTTCAAGGATGACAGTAATAAAGTCTGAGGAGAAACTTTAACAATAAAAGGTGGACTAAGTTTGAAGTGAGGTCAAAGGAAAAGACAGTAAAGGAGGTATAGCAAAATGGCACAATATACTGTTACAGTTAGATTTTTTTTTTTTGATCCTGAAAAAATCAGAAGCTGGGGACTCAGATCTGGCAAAGTAAGGAGAAAACAAACGGATCAATGATTTGGAAGAAAATCAAATACACACATCCTTCTTAGTTTCTTGAAGTTTCATGAATGAGGCAGCTCACTCTTTTTAAATATAAGAAAACAAATAGTAGGAAATGACAGGAAGTTCTAGAGCTTAAATATTCTTTTGAGTGTCAACGAACACACAGCTACTTTTCAAAATCTAAAAAGGTCAGGAACAAGATGAATAACTATAAACTCTGTGGGGATTGGTAACTTTTCTACTGCTCCAATAGATAAGGCTGTTCTACATCAGTTTCCTTCTATTAAATGAGAATGTAAATAACATTTTACTACAATGAGTTTATCGGTATTTTATACTTCTTTGGAATTTTTAGGGTTTCAAGAACCTTCTCATATTGAAGTAATATTTAAGTTTCTGATTTTGAAGATTTATATACAATAGAAAGAAGTCCTTTTAAGTTTTTTATTATATGCATCTTATTTTACACATAATATACAAATTATTGTATGGTAGACAGTATCAGTAAAATTCTTACCTCTCTAGTTTGATGTTCACTGATAGGCTGGAATCGAGGTACGACCTTAAGTTGCTGTTCTAGTTTCTGTATTTCCTGTTGGAATACATCTCTCTCGTGTTCTCTATCAATGGCTTGCTCCTGAAGTTTAATAATAATAGTAACTGAAGAAATAACATTTATTGAAGCTATTATTTCCCTTACTTCCCTTTAATTGTAGGCACAGTTTTGTTTGAAGACGAACAACTGATGATCACGGGAATACCCCAAACCAAAAAGGTTTAAAAAGATAACATTTGTTGTATGGTACATAACCTATTATGGCTCTTCAACAAAAATTTAAGCATTTAAACGTTATCTGAAGCACAACACTTTTAAAAATTCAAGTAATGTTAAACACAGAATGAAATAAATATGTTCTTCTTAAAATGAATTTACTTTTTTGGAAGAAAGGAGGAATTCCACTATTAATTTAGTCATTAAACAAAAAAAAAGTAGAACAAATTGTGTAGTAAATCAATTTCTTTCATTTTAATCTAGGTTTTACACCTAAAATTATAAAATGTGTAAGAATCTTATTCTATGATCTGTGAAGATAACACACGGCTTAAATGAAATCTCAAGGAAGAAAATCCATGTGAAATTAGAGACTTAACATCTTTTTGGAAGAGAGTAATGACAGCATGACAACTGTTCCAGTCCTTTGCTTCCAGGGCACACTTGTTACCTGGGTTAAACATTGGTGGCCAATTAGCTTTTAGGATCCTAACTTGCTTTGGCTATTGGTTAAGAAAAAGACTAGGACAAACTTCTGAACTATGAATTTGGAAAGGCTAACTGGTAGGGCTTACTCATAATCTGCCTGTACTGCTTTTAATTCTGAAAGCTGCACAATAAAAATTACTAGAATCTTTAATCGAAATAGTACTTTTCAATTAATTAGTAGATGACACATATAGATGGAAATATTAGAATTTAAGAGTCCCTCCATAATTTAAAATCCACAACCTAGAAGAGCAGCAAGTAGCATTGCACTGAGAAAATTAATATTAATGTTGAGAATACTTACATCTAAAAATTTTCTCATTTTTTCTAACTGCTTTTCCAGTGCTTGGTTTTGCTGTCTTAAATCCATTAGTTCGGCATTTTTTTCCTGTTCCAGCTCTATAAATCTACTGACTTGTTCCTCAACATCTATTTCTAGAGCTTTCACTTGTTTTTGAAGGTCATCGCGTACTTTTTCAGCTTGACACTGTACCTCTAGTTTTTCCTTCATCAGTTTTTCTGTCTCCTGTAGTAATTCTGTTTATAAGTGAAAAAATATACATTAAATCACAATTAATGAATGATGTTATGATAGTGAAACCACCCATAACTGTATTCCAATTTTAACTTCATGAAATAAAGGAGACGAGTTTTACTTCAAACACATGTAAAAAAGGAAAATATTCTTATGAAAATATCAAAATAACATATTCCTATATAAGTAAGCAAGCTAGTATCAATAAAATTGTACAGAATTAACAGAAAGAATATGTCCTGTCACTAAAAACAATATTTTTGTGAAAAGAGCATAGTAAATGACCCCCTCAAAATCCACTTTCACTATAAGGAAAAGAGCAAAGTCTAACCAAATTCAAGCACAGAAAGAACTCACCTCAGGCAAAAATCAATTCATTTAAACCCATAAAGTCATTTTTATATGCATACACAATACACACAGAGATCAAATACTTTAAACCTTTAACCAAGGCAAGTAAGAGTTACAGAAAAGAAACAGAACTAGAATCAGAATTTCCTGTTAGCCTTACTCCTTATTAGAGCCACATTCCTGACTTAGTCTTGCATGCTCACATGTATGTGTATCACGGAAAAATTGACAAGTATGAGAGGTGTGGTGTGGTGCTTAAGAGCAAAGACTGTGGGTTCACATCCTAACTGCCACTTGTCTCTGCAACACTTAACATGATGTCCTTCAATTTCCTTATATGTAAACTGGGGACAGTAACAGTACTGATCTCTAAGAGTTATTGTGGAATCAAATGAGTTAATATATGTGAAGAACAGTGCCTAGACTATGGTAAGCACTACATATAAGTGTTAGCCATTATTATTAATATTAATCATATAATAATAAATTACATATAGCAAAGTAGAACAATTCTCTAATGAAGAAAATGGAAGGAATATAACTCTAGAGTCTTTACACTAACTGGTCTGTCAACACTGTACTCAGGATTAGAAATCTACAGAAAACAGCTTTCCTTTTAAAACAATACTGATTTAGATGTTAATATAAAAGTTAATCAACCAGAAAGTCTCTTTATTAAATTTCACTGACCCTATTGATACCATCATCTTACATACTTCCTGATTTAGAACAGAGTATTTTGAAAACTCATAGGCTGTAAGAGTTTAATATATTTGTTAAAGAAAAAAACTTTTAATAAACCAACGTTTTCTTTAAAAAACTGAAATGGTCTTAAGCTCTGTGGAATAATAGATATAAGAAGATGATGGTCACTATGAATCTCAGTTGTTAATTCCAAATATAAATATGTATTTTTATTGTAAGAAGAGTTTTTCTGTTGTTAAAGAGAAAAACTGTAAGTATGAAACAAAACAGCAAAATTAGAAATATGTTAGTTGGTTGAAAAATCCAAGGGTCACCCAATGGCCATGCAATTGTATAAACACACCTGCTCCAGGTGCTGCATCGACTGCAGCATCTACTAGTCCTATTAGGAAAGAAAAAACACACACACAGAACAAAAATATGATAATTTACATGTCTTCTATTTCCTAAAATAGAAACATACACAAAAGAATTAGAAGTAAAAGTTGAAACCACTGATTATTACCATTGGTAACATTTTCAGATGTACCAGTATTTCTTAAACATTTTTCATGTATCATACATATACTTTCCACATTAAAAATTCCAACCCTAAACCTGTGCTAAACAGATTTGAGCAACCAGAAAAACTTCACCATATTACAAAAAGGTATGTTGTATCTCTAAATTGATAAAATTCAATTAGTAAAACTACACATTTATAATCTGACTGCATGTGTAACATAAAAGTGAGAAGATATGATTAAAAGGATTTAAAGTTCCACTGTTACAAAGACTGACATTTATTTTTTTTTTACCACCGAACAAACTTTAAGATGTTACCTAATGTCTCATTTAAGAAAAAATTAAAGGTTATTTGTAAACTTATTTATTCTTTGAAGTCCTGCTTATATTAAACTAGATGTCAGCCTGCTTCTAACAGCCAGTGACCTGTTCAATCTATTATCTTGCAGGCTGAAATCCACCTCACCTGCTTACTACTAGTGCAGGTCAGTGCTCTTATTTAGTTAATGCAAGTATACATTTTGCTGCCTTTCTGCAATTAAAAGAACTAAATCTGGGCTTCTCTGGTGGCGCAGTGGTTGAGAGTCTGCCTGCCGATGCAGGGGACACGGGTTCGTGCCTTGGTCCGGGAAGCTCCCACATGCTGCGGAGCGGTTGGGCCGGTGAGCCATGGCCGCTGAGCCATGGCCGCTGAGCCATGGCCGCTGAGCCTGTGCGTCCGGAGCCTGTGCTCCACAAAGGGAGAGGCCACAACAGTGAGAGGCCTGCGTATTGCAAAAAAAAGAACTAAATCTTACACAGTTTAAAAAATATCCTGTCTCATTATATGCAGCTTTCTCTTTAGGCAGAAGTTTGAGGATAAATGAAGAATTATCTTTTTCTGTCAAAATATGCCAAAGGAGAAAGAAAACAAATTTGATTCCACATGGTTGGCTAATAAGACAATTACCAATAAGGTAGATTTTCTCATTATTTTTCAATCCCTATATAAAATATATAAATAATGGCACTGAAAAGGGGGAAAAAAGTCATCTTGAACTTTTCAGGAATGTTTCATATAAAGTCTAAAAATACATACGCTGTTCAACTGGGCCTGCCTCAGCTTTCATAGCTTCCTTCTGCCTCGACAGTAATTCTCTTTCTTCTTGGATCTGCTGTTGCTCTGCTTCTAATTCTTGTAATCTATTACCTGCACATAACAACTCCTGCTCAAGACGATCTATTATATCAATTTTTTCCTGAATTTGCCTTTCAAAAAGCGTTTTTTCATCTGCATAGCCATCAATGACACCTACAAAATAAAATTAACAAGGAATGTAATTATTATTTCAAATTTTACCATTATATTTATATAAATAATAAAAGGTGTTCTGTTAGCAAATTTTAAATCATTCCAACCTATTAAGTCTTGAAGGAATTTGCTGCTGATGATAGCAGTAACTATGGTATGTTCAATACAGCCTTTTCTTATTAAATATGTGTCTAAATAAGAAATTCCTCTGAATTTTCTGTTATGCTAATGTATCACATCATGTAGGTATAACACACTTTATTAAACGGATATAAATAGATAGATTCCTGGAAAGCTTAATATAAATCAGATGCTTGGGAACTGAATCACATTTTAAATATACTTGAGAAAGTTGATATTTTAAGTGATTCTAGAAGGCCAACACCCACAACAGCATGGTAAGATATAAACAGCATGGAGCTTTACAGGCTTAAAGCCTGGAATCACGATTTAGTGGTGACTGAACAATTTATTAGCACCTCTTTGCTCCAGTCTCCTCATCTTTAAACTATAACAGTTGTCTTATGGTGGGATTATGGTAACAATTCACTATCGTTCATTTCTGCATTTTCTAAAATTTTAAATACTTTCTATAATTCTACTAAGTACTGTTTAAAATTAAAAATATATATATAGTTTTAAAAACTGCTTAGAGGAATTCTGAAGACAAACTATAACTACTTTTCAATGGGCATTTGAAATTAAAAGTAGACTGGTGGCTTCCAAACCTGGCTTGCACCACAATTTATTTTTAGACTTGAAATTTCTCCACCCTCAGTTGCCAATGGCAGGGTGCTCACCCTCAGCCTTACTGAGCTCCACAGCCAGCTGTTCTCTGGCCCTGCACTCCTCATGAAGGCGCTCTCGCAGTTCTTCTTGGCACTTAAGGGACTCTGTCACTTCTTGTTTCTGTCTAAATGACTCACGCATCAATTCTGTCTGTGTAACTTTCGCATGTTCCAGCTAAACAAAGAGGGAAAGTAGACGTGAAGGAAGACAAAGTGTTAAGAATACCAGTGTCATTCCCTATTAAAGCTTAAAAAAAAAAAAAGAAATTTAACTGAAAATAAAGATATACTGTTGAATTGTAGTCATTTAATATTTCTAGTGCATGCTAGTACTAGTAGGTAGGGTAAATCAGTAGATAAGTAGATTAGCTGTGTACAACTTTCCATAAGATATGTATTCTAACTTTATTGAACAAAAAAAAAGCTTCTTTTGAAAATAAACCACTTTACATCACTAGATCTATATGCTATCATATGAAAAGACATATAAAATTAATAATACACAGGTTCTTTTTGTATTTGGTAAAGAATTTTATGTAACTACGTGTTCTATGATAGGCTTTATGTTTTCTGTATTTAACACTTATTGACTGCGACTCCTGCTGTACACTGTGGGGAACCAATAATAAATGATTAATGCAATGCCATCAATGAATAAAATCATAGTGGCACACAAAATGAAGTTTAACCCATATTTTAACTAAAAGCTTTATACTTCTGTCCATTTGTGAAACATCTACAAGACTCTGAATATTCAGTTTATTTTCAAAACCTTAGACTATAGATGCATTATCTATAAACACAGCCTCCTTAAAATGCTGTTATTGGCATATACTGACCACATTCTTAAACAATTTTTAAGATGACAGTCAAGTACGGGCTCAAGGCCAAAGCGCTCAAAAACAGTGATCACTGTTATCAGCTGCATGAAATTGCAGAAAAGCACTATCTCTGCTTTAGTTTTCTGGGCTTCTTACTGCTAGCACCTGCTTTATCTGTTTTTATTAAAACAACTACATGGGGAAAAACTGAGCACAAATGTTTCTGGTATTTAATATTAAAACCATTACATTTAAAAAAAATTTACCATAGCATTTTAAAATTTACCATAGCAAATAGATTTTAGAGTTACTAAGTAAAGCTTTTTGTGGTACCATTTTGTGGTTGGATAAATCAGTATCTCACATATCTATTGTGCAATTATTCTTGTTTTAATATGATGTTTTAAATATCATTCACAACCCATTACTTGAAAATAATATGCATACACATTTAAGATTCATAATGGAAAATTAAGCATGTATTTTAATCACAAAATATTTCCTAAAATATCTGTAATAATATGTTGTTACCTCAACAGAGATAAAACTTTATATATACTTTTACTTTTGACTGGCAAGACTATTTTCCTTTAAATGTGGATAACCAGTATACATTAATTTTTAAAATTAAAAAATGACCATAAAATATGAACTAATTTATAAAAAGCCTTGCTCCTGAACTTAGTCACAGCCTATATTTAAAAAATAAATCAATTGCTTTCACATGTACATATGTAATTTTTTTCCTGTACATTGTAAAATGGTTGCTTGAAATATATGAAATCTCTAAAAGAGTTCATAGCTCTAACTAATTAGGATATGAGTTTTTTTTTCCTTTTTCAAATTTACTGTACAAATACAACAATGCACTTACAACAAAATAAACACTTGCTTTAGATAAGAAAAATAAGTCGGCTTCTATATTCTATTTTCCGACAAGATCTAAACCTGCTTTAAGATGCATTTAAATATTACTATGAAACCACAAGAAATAACTTCAGTTTTACAAAGCAAAACAAAAAAGCTGGGACTCAAATAGAGTAGATCTAGGAAACAAATTTCACTTATTATAGAAGATGGCACCCACATTTATTGGAATAAGAGATTCCTTCAAATATTTATTTAAATACATTATACTTAAAAAACCTCTTCCATCCAGTTAAGGTACAGTTTATTCCTAATATTTATATAATACCTATAACCTAATACTGAATAATGTGAAATATATAAAAATATCATATTCAATATTTTCACATAATTTAATAAACTTACTACATTAAAAGTATGTATCATTAGTAAATAATCTGTCATTTTAATATAAAAGCTTTAGGGGAGGTAACAAAACTATTCTGAAAGCATCTGTCTTGTTAAATACTAGCTAGTACATATAAATAAAGCCATAAAAGTCACAAAAAGTGGCAAATAACATACTAACTTGTAGTGAATCATTCACAACATTTAAGTGTCAAATGAACCTGAAATACTAATTATGCTAAATACCCTTAACACTGCTTATAACATACATTTCACATAAAAAGCAGAAAAAGGAATTTCCTCATAGGATTAGTAGGCATATTAAAAATAAGCTCCTTAGGGAGTTAGCAAGAAAACTGAAATAAGAATCCAGGTTTCCTTTCCGGAACTACAGGCAATATGCCATATGATTGTAAACATTTCCTAATTGGCTCAATGACAATTCACTTAGCTGTTTTAGGTATGACAATGCCTATTCCTTCAAATATAATCATTCCATTTTTACTCAGCATTGGCATCATAAACATATAGAAGTAAGATTCTTAAGAACAAGCAGGATCTTTTTAAACAGCTTGCCTGGTATGGGAGAACTGAAATATTATCTCATTCTGCTTTCTGGAATGAAAAACGTAGCCAAGTTGGGGCTTGTGGACAAAATTTAGCCCTTCAATACATTAATCATTACAGGATGAATGAGTAGTAACACACCAAACAAGAAGAAAACAAGAGTCTATTCCATTTACCCTTACCAAAGACACTTAAAGTTCATTTCTCATTACAGTTTTAAACTAAATGTATAAAAAACTGAAAGCATAAAATAAAACTATAAAAAACCAAATTTTTATACTTACTGAATAAGGAGGGGTAGGCAGGGAAATTTTGGAAATAAGCTTTAATATATGCCCATTTCTTTTATGAATAAAATGAAAAATAGAAGTATTAACAATTACTGAGTTATTTTCATCCAAATGTTCACATAGAGGAAAAGGATGTGGTAAAGGCACCCGAGATTCAACCTCATAAATGTCTTCATCTTGTTCTTCCAACCACGAGCCACTAAGTTTGACAGTTGCCAAATGGGTCCTGTAAGAATCCATTCTAGAAGCTGTAGCTGCTAATTTTCCTCACTTGCTGTACCAATATTCCACTACACTAAAAAAGTTCTGTTTAGTTTATCCAGATATACCACAGCAGTATGAAAATTTCTCCTTAGCACTATCAAACATTATAAAATTAATTCATACAACTAAACAACAAAAGAAAAAACCCAGAAATCTAAAAAGAACTAGATCTCCATAAAAAAAAAAGAACAAAAACAAGAAAACAAAACTAAAAGCAAGCAAACACATTTTTAATTAGAATAATTACTAAACTGTTGAAGAATGGAAGAATAAAAATATAAATATCTAATTAGCTAAGCAATAAAACTGCCTCCGGCATCAAAATATGTCTGTGGAAATAAAAGCCTTCCAAGCAGAACCTGGTAGGGAAAGTCAAGTTTTAATTCTCCATAGTAGCAGTCTTAAAAAACGTAGTTGCAACATTATTTCCCTTGTTCTTGCTGCTTCACAAAGTGCTCTTCTGAACTGAGCTATTCAAATAGCCTCTCACACTGAGCCAAAGAATTCTAGTCAGTGGGGAAAGGTCAGAACAGAGGGTGTGATTTAATGTCTTTACCTATAGGTACACTGACAGGTGGAATCTGAATTCATACACCCACAAAAAAGCCTGCCTAACAGGATCCAAGTTCCACGTCAGAGCTCTGAAAAGGATATCTAGATAAGTTTATAATGCTTCTAAGATAAGCTAGTGTTTTTGCATTCCATTAAAAAATCGTTTTAATTTAAAAATGTGAAAACAAGTAGGTTTGAGTCCACATTACCAATTAGTTCTTCAACTATATCCAATAATCATAACTATTTCTGGAAAACTAAGTATTTCCTTTTGATACTTCCTCATTCTTTTGAGTAGTCATTAAAACTAAACATAGTTTACATAACTAAACATAGTTTATAACATCGGTTATGAACTATTTCCACACTCAATTGGTTACAGAGTAATTCTTAAGGAAAAAAAAACCCTCTTTTTAAAAGCTGCACTGTGTATAATAATTGGTAATTATACCACTTAAGGTATCCTATGAACTCTGACTAAAAATTAAAAGCACAAGTGGTGTATAATGGCCTTTTGGTAGCTCCAGAAACCTCGGCAATAGTGAATAAAACAGCTTCTCAGAATTTAAAAGATGAACAACTTACTTTTTAATATTAAAAATCCTCAATAGTGAAAGTTGTTTTAAATAAATGAAAAATCTTTCACTGTGGTGTCTTTTCTCTACCCAGTAACTACATATCCTTAACTCACAAAACCTTTATTTACTATGGAAAAACCCACACTAAAGTAAGCACATCAACAAAAATCAATTTTATAGCCACTTTCACTATACAAAATATCTTTAGAGGAGTCAATACTCAAACCCTTCACAGTAAGTTAACAATTAGGGCAGAGAAAATAAGATTTTCTGCGGAAAGCTCAGAATCTACAGGGATATGGTTTGGGGTAGCGGAGGGGCAGCTGCTTCCTAGAATTCCGGACTAGGCAATGACAAATTTCTGTTTATTATGGTTTCTTATGTGACGCCTCCAGTTAGTCTGTGAAACAATCATAACATCTACACAAGATGGAGATCTAACCCCACCACTGGTGCAGCTAAATCTGACTTTACTGGGGCTTCAGCAGATACAAAATCATCAACATCCTAGATGTTCACTTTATGAGCTGGCTGGACCCATGTTCAACATATCAAACACCTCTCAAAATACTCTTTCCCAGCTCCCTCTGAGAATAAGTTTATTTTCATAACCTGGTGTTCAATTTCTCTTATTTGAAGCAAAAACAAAACCCTGAAAGTAAGACATATCCCTTTATAAATAGAAACATTTAGGTCCAGCCAAGAACTAACTACATAGAAAAGAGAAAACTAGGAGGAAAAGACTCAAAAAAGCCGCAGATTAAGATGACTTAGGGGGGGCTTCCCTGGTGGCGCAGTGGTTGAGAATCTGCCTGCTAATGCAGGGCACACGGGTTCGAGCCCTGGTCTGGGAAGATCCCACATGCCGCGGAGCAACTAGGCCCGTAAGCCACAACTACTGAGCCTGCGCATCTGGAGCCTGTGCTCTGCAACGAGAGGCTGCGACAGTGAGAGGCCCACGCGTCGCGATGAAGAGTGGCCCCCGCTTGCCACAACTAGAGAAAGCCCTCGCACAGAAATGAAGACCCAACACAGCCCAAAATAAATAAATAAATTTAAAAATAAATAAATACTCCTGTTCTCTGTTTAAAAAAAAAAAAAAGATGACTTAGAATGGGGCAAAAAGCCCTCATAACAGTACATTAACTGATGGCATACTACATTAAATGTTCAGAAAGGTGACCCTGAATTAAAATAATTCAAATTATAGTCTATTTTTTCCCCTACTTTTGAAAGCATGTAAAACCTGTGTTTACTCATGTAAAAGAAAAATTTATAAGTAAGGTGTACCCCCTTATAACCAGGAATATAAGTCAAGGTTAAGAAACTAACCACAAAGAAAACAAAGTAAAATTAAAGGAGGAAAAGACTCAAAACAGCAGTAAAGACGATTTAAGATAGGGGCAAATAGCTCTCCCCAAAACAGTGTATTAACTGATGGTATATTATATGTATTGATGTCCAGATAGATTACTTTGAATTGGAATAATTCAAATTATATATTTTTTTTAAATTTTAGAAAGCACATAAAACCCTTTGCAATCAAAAAAAGTTAAAATAATTTCAATTTTCAAGAGGACACCCTTTTAATTATCCAGACTAGCTCATTATCCCCTGGTTTCAGATAATCAAGATAATCAAGATATTTGAAGGCTATTAATTTGCGGTATAGTTATGTTTTCAGCTTTACTGTAATTGTACAATATCAAGCTATTTAACCTTTTCCCCAGAAATATTTCCCCCAACTTGTAAACCACTTCTGTTGCTCTCTTTTGTATTTTGATTTTTTTTTTTTTAAGTTACTTAATAGACTGGATCCTGGCTACAATACCCTGACACAGCCCTGATGCTTATAATACACACACTGGTAGCAACACCTAATGGCAAATGTATTTCAACACTTTATTAAGGTTTATGTTTTATTTTTATTTTTTAAAATAAATTTATTTGCTTTTTACTTATTTTTGGCTGCGCTGGGTTTTCATTGCTGCGAGTGGGGGGCTACTCTTCATTGCGGTGCGCGGGCTTCTCATTGCAGTGGCTTCTCTTGTTGTGGAGCACAGGCTATAGGCACACGGGCTTCAGGAGCTGTGGCACGTGGGCTCAGCAGTTGTGACTTGTGGGCTCTAGAGCACAGGCTCAGTAGTTGTGGCCCATGGGCTTAGTTGCTCTGCGGCATGTGGGATCTTCCTGGACCAGGGCTCGAACCTGTGTCCCCTGTGTTGGCAGGCAGATTCTTAACCACTGTGCCACCATGGAAGCCCACAGTTTATGTTTTAAAATACAACAATGAGAAAACAAAATCTTAACTTACAGTACTACTGTTTCATCCTCATAAAAAGGCTCCTTTTTGGAGAAAATATAGAAAAGTACCTTAAGTTCCATTATTCTAAAAAATGATTATTAATAAATTCATGAGAGTTGCCTATAATAAAAATCATTTCTTTGGGAGTAAATTCCTCATTCACTGTTTTCTTCTAACGCCTGAAAGAATCTCTTGGTAAATAATCTCCTATGGCTGTAAACAGTAACTCAGGATTCTGGAAAACTTTAATTGCTAAAACACTACTTCCACATAACAGACTGATTCCTATTTCTACCTGGCCCAAGAATCAAGAATCTGAAACAGGGACTTCCCTGGTGGCACAGTGGTTAAGAATCCGCCTGCCAACGCAGGGGACGTGGGTTCGAGCCCTGGTCCAGGAAGATCCCACATGCCACAGAGCAACTAAGCCCATGCGCCACAACTACTGAGCCTGCACTCTAGAGCCCGTGAGCCACAACTACTGAGGCTGTGCACCACAACTACTGAAGCCCACGCACCTAGAGCTCGTGCTCCGCAACAAGAGGAGCCACTGCAATGAGCCCGCGCACCACAACGAAGTGTAGCCTCCCCCCACTCGAGAAAAGCCCGCACACCGTAAAGCAGCCAAAAAGAAAGAAAAAGAAAGAAAAGGAATCTAAAACCATACTCTCAAAGATAAAACTTCTCTGCAGAACCACAAAGACCCTACTAAATAAAGATCATGTTAAAGAGATTAACTTTCTACTGGCTTGAGACTAGACTTACAGCAATTTTACTCCTATTCCAACAAAAGCCATCCCAACCAATAAGAAACTGCAATAGGTTGAATACAAGCCTGAATATATTCAATATTTATAGCAGCCTGTCTCAGCAAAAGAGAAGTAAAATCCATCACAGTAAATACATTATTATATGGATTTGGACATGCCATTGGGCAAATCACTTATGAAATCAAATACATAAAGTAAAATACTCATAAAAGATATTATGAAACCAGGCTATAAAGGCAGATACCCTGATACTTAGTAAAGAAAACGCTTACTAATTCTTTTATTAAAGCAAGATGCATCTATGCAACCTAAAGCAGCCCCTAAACTTAAAACTAAGTACAAGACTTAATCATGATTTCCCACTAAAACTATATAACATATAAAACCAAACCAGCAAAAAAAAAAAAAAAAAAAAAAAAAAAAGGGAAAGAACCTTGATTATTTGACAGTATTTACTTAGACTACAGGGCCTTTTCAATGAAACTCCTCCCCAACCCCAAACAAAAGTCCACAATCACTGGCAATAATTTCTCTCACCAATCTTAAAGGAGGCAGAGTCTCTCTGATCCAAAGGCCACACCTTTCACTTGTGTTCCAGATTCCACCCTCACCTACCCCAAGGATCTGGCTCCACAAAGCCCATCCCCTCTGATGTGTATCTTCAACTTTTCCATTGCTACTCAATATAAACACTTGAATCTTAAAAAAAAGCATTCTCCCCCTTTCAAGCTAATGGTCTCCTGTTTTCTTCACGGCCAGGTATCATGAAAATGCTATCTCTATTTCTTCAACTCTATTTCTGTAAATGTCTGAATTTTGAATTTCTCCTCTATCAACTCCATGAAACTGTTCTCATCAAGGTCATTGATGACACCTATACTAAAATATCCAAGGGACACTAAATCCTCAGCATCTGTTACCTTTCCATGGTATCTGACACTTACGGAAAATCACTCCTCATCTGGCTTTTATGACACTTGATATTGATTCTCTTGATATTCTCTTGATTTTCCTCTCTCACTCTCAGTATCTTTTGTAGACTTACCTACCTTTATTCTCTTTTAAATCTCAGCACTCTACCAGGACAAAAAATTAGCTCTGTACACTCTCGAAAACCATGGTTTCAAACATCTTTAAAATGATGACAACTTCCAATCTAGTTTCCCAAACTCTAGGGAATATCTTCTCCCTCTACGCATTTCACACTCAGATTACCTAAAACTGAACTCATTATTCACTTCTTTTGCATCCCCCAACTCAGTAAGGGAAATACACCAACAACTTAGTTGGTCAAGGATTCACGTGTGGTTTCCTCTCCCCTTCCTTATCCCCTACATTCAATGTCACACCAACTTCTATCAAATTCAACTTCTACAAGTTTTAAAATCACTTCCTTCTTGCGCTAACTTGATTTCTATCCCTTTTCACTGGAATATTTTAAGAGTCTCCTGTTTCTGCATATTCAGCATCTCTCCTCACTATTTTCCTGCCCATATATTCACCCCACTGCTGCCAGAGGAATTCTCTCTAAAACACAAATTTGATATTATTATTTTCTACCAAAAATATTTCAATGACTCCCCATACTTTTCAGCATAAAGTTAAAACTCCTTAACTAAGCCCTCAAGGGACTATGTGCTAACCACTGCTATCCTTCTACCCTCTGTTCCCCACATTCCACCCTGGATGTTTATAACACAAAACTATCCAGTATCCTCAAACACATCATGCTGGTTTACACCAACATGCTATGCCATTTGCCACAAATTTTCTTCTTGACCCACCCACTTAGTTTCTACTTGTCTTGTAAGTCTTTACTTAAAAGACTTATTTTCCCTCTCATTTCCTCTTGAATTATGCTTTCACCTCCATTACTTCACTGAAACTGCTCGTGTAAAGTAACCAATGACAACCCCCACACACACACCTCCCAGATTTTAAAATCTACTCCTCAGGCTATAACATGACCTGTCAGCAGTAACTGACAGAATGATTCACTCCTTTCATTTTCAAAGGGCAGAAAAAGTGGCAGTTGAGAGCATGGACCCTGAAGCCAGACTGCCTGGATTCAAATTCTAACTTACACCTAACTTATAAGCCTGGGCAAGTTCTCCAACTGGTTTCTTTGCTTCTGTCCTGCACCCCTCCATCCCCCCAGTCTATATTTAACAAGGTGGTCAAAGTGATCCTTTTGGTAAATGTAAGTTAGATCAGTTGCTGAAAAATCTCTAATGACCCGGAGCTGGAAACAATTTGTATGTCCTTTGGATAAACAAACGGGTGCATCCATTCAATGGAATACTCCTCAGCTCTAAAAAGAAACAAATACTTAACACACATAGATGAATCTTGTAAGTATTTTGTTAAGACAATGAAACCAGACCCAAAATAATGCATAATGTATGATTTCATTAATGACACTCTGGAAAAGACAAAACTATAGGGACAGAAAGCAGCTAGTAATTTTCAAGGGCAGGAGGTAGAGGAGGGGCTGACTATAAAAGAACAGAGCAGCACCAGGGAATTTTGGGGTGATGGAAATGTTCTGCATTATGTTTGTGGTGGTAGACACATAACTCTATGCATCTGTCACAACCAAAAGAACTGTCTACGCACAAATGAAATTTACCATACATAAATTTTTAAAAAATTAACCAAAGTGTGGGGGAACCCAAAATGGAATAAAAACTATAATAAACAATTCTTATTGTATTAAAAGTGAATAACAAAACCACACTAAAGGTGTGGGGAGAAAAGAGTTAACCTAGGATACTTTGAAAAACAGTATTTTGATTGTATACTGTACGGCTAAAGACCCAAAACTACTGTACATAAATACTGTACTCTAGTTAGTAAATTTGTTTTTCACAGGGATATAGGTTAGCAACTGTAAAATTACTTTATGGGTATATATGGGTATGAAATTACTTTATGGGTATAAATGGTTAACAAATGAATAAAACTGCTGTAGATTGTGAGAGCCTGGTTTTTCGCCTTTGGAGAACAAAGTTACAAAGGAAAGGGGAAAGGGGAGAAAGAATGCTGTGGTACTGGATGGGGATTGGAGGTATCGATATGAAATTATATTTCTATTATATATGCAGATAGATACAGAAATAAATATATATGCAAGGGTTAATATACTACATATATTTTCAAACTGTCTGCTGAGAGGACCATAACACCTTAGTTAACAATAAGCACATATAGCACCCAGGTCTTGGTTTCTAAGTATCTTTCTCCAATAAAGGGAACTTGAATTCCTTGGAGAAGTAGTTGATTCTAGGGCTGGGGCAGGGAAAATACAAGATGGGCCTGGAGTCTCTGATAGTGCAAATGCTCAAAAGAGTAAGCACTTTGAAAGTGCACAAGTGCCAACCTGAAAGAGTTCTTACTGACAAAGCTGGAACAAAACAAACTACTGTAGTATTGGATTATAAACCACTGAAAAAAATTAATAGCTATGAGTTCATATGAAACTCGATTAGTTAAGTAAATAAATGTGAGTGAAGAAACAGCTCTTGGGACTTCCCTGGTGGTGCAGTGGTTAAGACTCCGCCTGCCAACGCAGGGGACACGGGTTCAATCCCTGGTCCGGGAAGATGCCACATGTCGTAGAGCAACTAAGCCCGTGTGCCACAACTACTGAGCCTGCGCTCTAGAGCCTGCGTGCCTAGAGCCTGTGCTCTGCAACAAGAGAAGCCACTGCAATGAGAAGCCCACACACTGCAACGAAGAGAAGCCCCCACTTGCCACAAAGAGAAAGCCCGTGCGCAGCAAAAAATAAAAATAAGTAAATAAATAATAGAAAAAAGAAACAGCTCTTACAGAATAATTCCAATCAATAAATGAAGGAATGATGAATGAATGATGATAGAAAATCACCATTGGAACACCACAGTAGTAACTGTGCAGGCAAGATCTACCAATGGATGCTAAGATTAGTGGATGGAAGTTTAAAGAGAAACAGGAAATGTGCATAGTATCAAACAGTGGAGAAACCCAGCTGACACCACAAGTAATCGAGATTAACAGCACCTGTAATAAGACATGTGCCTTTCGATTTGACACACAGAGAAGGACACATAACTTCAATGGTATTCTTGTCAAAAATGAATAAGCTTCATGTAATCATGAGAAAATAGACAAAATCACACCGAGGGATATTTTACAAAATAACTGGCCAGTCCTTTTCAAGTGTCAAGGTCATGAAAGGCAAAGAAAGACTCAGGAACTAACAGAGTCTGGAGAAGATGAAGAAGACATGACAACTAAATGCAATGTGCGATCCTGGAATAGATCCTAGAACAGAAAAAGGACATTAGTGGGAAAACTGGTAAAATCCAGTCTGTAGTTTATAGTACTGTACCACTTTTAATTTCTAAGTTTTGATAACTATAGTGTGGTTACAAAAGATGTGAACATTAGGGAAAGCTAAGTGAAGAGTACATGGGAACTCTCGGTGCTAGTTTTGCAACTTTTCTGTAAGTCTGAAATTACTTCAAAATGACAAGTTAAAAAACTATACCCAATGACTACATCTCTTTAAGAATTAAATTCCAAGTTCCATGTGATCTGGTTCCCAGGTATCACTATGACCTTGTCTCCCACACTGTGCCCACTCTTCTTGCTCCAGCTACACTGGGCTCTTTGTCAACCACACAAAGAACTAGCACGTGACCACCTCAATGACCACCTCAGGGCCTCGTACTCACTATTCCTTTGCCTGAAACATTCTTCCCCAACTTACCTATGTGGCTGTCTCCCATACTTCCTTAAGGTAGATGCTTGACCATCACATTATCAGAGAGGTCTTCCTTAATTTTCCTACGTAAAATGTCCTCTTCCCCCATAATGCTCTACCTCCCCTATTTTATTTTCCTTCACAGTAGGTATCAACCATCCGGCATACTATGTTTATTTATTATCAGTCCCCACCATTATATTGTAACCTCTGTGAGAGTAGGGACTTTGTACATTTTGTTCAGTGCTGTAACTCCAGTATCTAGAAGAGCAATTGTTACATACCAAGTGTTCAATAAATTTGATGAATGAGTGACTCATCTCAAAGCATCGAGTCCTCCTATAAGCTTTACTTGTTCCTACCTTTCCCTAAACTGTCAGATACTGCTCTCTTTTCTACTCTCAGGGTATCCTATGCAGAGTTATTTACCTGAATTTCTCTTTCACTGCAAGCAAAAAGATATAGCAGTGTCAGTTCCGTTTTAGATTTTTTTTATGACAAGCGAAAAAGAATCAAGATAAAAGGGAAATATTCCATTATGAAGAAGAACCAAATAATGACTCATTAAAAAGAAAATGGAATACTAGTCATTTCACAAAGAGGACCACACATTATTTTGCATCTATCTGACTGTTAAAAGTATTCATCATGTTCAAAATAATTTTAGTTATTAATGAGAATATTCTGAAGAAGTCAATGTCTTTCAACATCTCTCCATGGAAGAGTAGTAACTGAACTAAGTTTAAAGAAAATCTTACAGAGCTCCTATTCCCACTGCCTCAAAAATATAATTCATCTAAGAAAAATGATTTTTATATCAAGTGTCAACAACTACTTCAACCTTTTATATAACAGATATTAGTAGAACACTTCAAAATTCTGCTAGAATAATGTGAATATTATAATAATAATTTCTAGGTCAGTGGTTCTCAAACTTTAGTCTGTATCAGTATCACCTAAAGGACTTGTTAAAACACAGGTTTTGGGGCCCCATCATTTGGTAGGTCTGGGGTGGAGACTGAGAATTTACATTCAGAACAAGTCTTTAGTGGTGCTTATGTTGCTGCTTTAGAGACCACACTTTGAGAACTACTTACTGCTCTGGGCAAAATTTCTGTGATCTATTCAGTGATATTTAAACTGAAACAATACAGTAAAATCTACATATTGCCACTTTAGTATGTAACAAATGGAGAACCATCAGGCTCCTACTGTACCTCACTACCTGGACACAGAAGCAGATCTGATAAGCTGTAATCTTAGCCTGGAAGACTGACTGTTTCAGGTGTATCTCCCGCACTTGTCTGCTGACAGTGTTAATGGATTATGGGGAAGGTTTCTCTTCAGTAGCCTGTAGGAACAAGTCCAACCACTGATCGCTTCTGATTTGTATACCCTTTTTCCGTGTCAAATGACAAATATATTGCATTAACTAGATTGTCAATAAATTACAATGAGTATCAGGTAGTAGCAACAGTATTAACAGAGCTCAAGATCCAGGTCAAAAGTATTTAATAGTGGTCAAAAAAGGAAAAGTATTAACAGCTGTTTTCATGGTATAAAAGATAAAAACAGAAATTAAATACCAATGTGGCTGAAATAAGCAAAAAAGAAAAAAAAAGCAAGATCATGTGGAAATTCAGTATAGAATCAGCTGTATGACTTTCACAGGATAAAAGGAATAATTATGA
The DNA here is from genome assembly GCF_011762595.2 of Tursiops truncatus. NCBI lineage: Eukaryota > Metazoa > Chordata > Mammalia > Artiodactyla > Delphinidae > Tursiops > Tursiops truncatus. The sequence goes on from NC_047042.1 coordinate 50,229,291, forward strand.
TGCATATTCAAGCATTAAAAGTGCTGAAAAGCAACAGTTGAAAATGCCAGAATTGGCTCAGTTTACTAAGGAGAGTAGCATCCAATAGTCATTGCTACTGCAGAAACAGAATAATTTCTTAAAGAAAAAAAAGTAGCATCAATGGAGGCCAGACATCAGAAATAGCAAGAGATCAAAGATACTCTTTCAACTTCTCAACTTTTGTTTAAAATGCACATGGGATCTAGAATACTCTGAATAAAGATACCAGTGAAAAAATGTTAATAATACTGGCCCTGTAGCTTAGGACAATAAAGCACTCATTTGAATAACATGAGAGTTGTGATTCTACAGTTAAATTAAGTATTTTTAAAATAAGTGAAATTATTTCATTTTAAAACAGCAAACAATTTTTAAAATTCTGCATAGAGTACTTAAGAGACAATTACTATACAGGGTATAAAAATTTTATAGACAGAGAAAGTTGCAAGTTAAGGTATAAATACAATGGTATATACTCTCAAAAGTTCTATGAAAACAATACTTCAATGTAGAAACCGTCCCTCACTCTAGTTTCCTACCAAGGTAGTAAAGTGAGGTATTCTAATCATATTTGTGAAAAGAATGTAAAAATCACAGGAAGGAATGGTAGGCTTGATCTGTTATATTTAATAGTACTGCTATGACATACTTGAGCACACGGTTTGCTATAGAGATTCCTTATACCATTCCTTCAAATAAATAAAATATATTATAATGGAATATTTCATACAATGGTAAAGTTAAAATCTCTTTTGGTATCAAAAAAAGTAATGTGTAAGAGTCTAGAAAAATCTGAAAATTAAAACATTGAATTTCAGAATTTAAAGACTCCATCAGCAATTGGTTGTCACAAAGACAACCAATTATTAAAGAGGAACCAAACTAGATTTCTGTGAGACAGTAAAGAGAAAACATTTAGTCCTCGTTCTCTGGCTTAAAAGAAAACTCATTTCCAACTCAGTATATATTAGCAACGTAAGGAGGTTACCTGACTACTAGTTTCACTTATGGCTTCTAGGAGTTTTTCAACTGCCGCTTGTAGTCGAGAGCTAATGTTCAGCATAAGTTCTTCATTTTCAGGGTCTATTTCATTTCCAGTAAAGCCACTTCTCATGAGCTGCTGTGACAGCTCCGTTCCTTCCTCAGTTACTTTGGACCACATGCTACTGTCACTCCTTGGTATATCACTTCCAGAATAAGAGGGTTTAGATGCATCTGTAACCAGAATAACACTATTTTAAAGGTATAAATCAATTATAATAATTATAGTAAAAAAAAAAAAAGGTTACAAAATAAAATCAAATTAAAACTTGAAATCATTGGAACTATAAGCTATCTTAGTTAACACTGCAACAAAACAAATAAAATAGGCAAATACAGAATGTAATATTATTTGATAACCTACCAGGTATAAGAAGGGGAAGAATAATGTCATGCTAGCTAATAGTGCTTGGCAGAAATTAATATTTGGGATAATTAGTATTTTTTCTTTAATAAAAAATTTAAAACACCTTTCAACGGATATTTACTAAATGCTCGTCGCGTAGGGTTTACTAAGTAATGGAGACACATAGGTGGCAAGATTTGGTTCCTATCCGCAAGGACATTACACATGGTGTAATGAAAAACAAATATCTAAACAACAACATGAAAAGAAAACGTTGTGCAATGGGATATTCCAGGTGTATGGAACGACAGAAGTGCTTGATTTTGCATGGAGCAGACCCTTTGATTTCTAAGCACTATACTGGGCAGCATCACCTGCTTGGCTAGACAGTAAAAGGGACTAAAATCTTTTTGCAACTTGCTACTTTTGTAATAGCTATCCTGGGAAAAGGTTAGACTAATAAGCATTTCTAATTTTAACTATGGACTTGTGTTTCCACACTAGTCTTTTTTTCTTATGTAAAGAAAACTGAGTTTACATGGGCAGAAGATAAAGCTTTAGAAGTGTTTTCTCTAAACTGAAATAAAAGCATATGTTATTTATCACTGCCAGGGGATACAGTACTTATCTGTGGGCAGCATGCTACAATTGAACAATGAAATTTCCTGAAGAGGAATCACCTATTCTTTTACTACAAGTAGTACATATTTCTTATCAGTAACTGTACAAATTTAACAAATTAAAGTCACAAGAAATTGTAATTTCCAAAGTACATGGAATAAACATTCAGTATGATACAATCACCCAGGAGAATAAGAGCTATTTATTAAAAAGTCTTGCTAAAGTAGCTGGTGTCATATGGAAGTCTCTCAGTCTCATGTAGTAATGATATCAGATGTGGTTTCAGATACAAGATCTGAACTCAGCACAATTCAACATTTTATTTATTTATTTTTGGCTGCCTTGGGCCTCTGTTGCTGCGCACGGGCTTTCTCTAGCTGCAGCGAGCGGGGGCTACTCTTTGTTGCAATACGTGGGCTTCTCACTGCGGTGGTTTTTCTTGTTGTGGAGCAAGGGCTCTAGGCTCCTGGGCTTCAGTAGTTGTGGCGCATGGGCTTAGCTGCTCCGCAGCATGTGGGATCTTCCCGGACCATGGCTCGAACCTGTGTACCCTGCATTGGCAGGTGGATTCTTAACCACTGTGCCACCAGGGAAGTCCCAGCACAATTCAACATTCACTAAGCACCTCCTCTGTGTAAGTCACTGGCTGAAGAATCCAAAACTGCATTCTAGAAAATGACATTGTGTGGACCTTTTTTTCTTTTTTAAGGTCTTTATTGAATTTGTTACAATATTGCTTCTGTTTTATGTTTTGGTTTTTTGGCCAGTGAGGCATGTGGGATCTTAGCTCCCCAACAGGGATCGAACCCACATCCCCTGCATTGGAAGGCAAAGTCAACCACTGGACCACCAGGGAAGTCCCTAGAGAAAATAACTTTAAATGTTTGCTACTACATAGTTTTGTCTAATTCTTAGTGTAGCAGCAGATACAATTTCATTTTGCATTTTTATTTTCAAAACTGAAAAACAACAACTAGACTGGTATTTACTTACATTATTCTACATATTCAAAACTGAATGTCTTAATAATAGGGATTAACAGTTTATAAATATTCATGAGTTCAAAATGATCTTAGAATTCAAAATAAGTTCAGATATAGTACAATGTTTATTACAAAGCCAGTAAATAAAATTAATGTGGTCTAGAAAATAAATGATATATTTTTTTTTTTTTTTTTTTTTGCGGTACGCGGGCCTCTTACTGCTGTGGCCTCTCCCGTTGCGGAGCACAGGCTCCGGAAGCGCAGGCTCAGCGGCCATGGCTCACGGGCCCAGCTGCTCTGCGGCATGTGGGATCTTCCCGGACCGGGGCACGAACCCATGTCCCCTGCCTCAGCAGGCGGACTCTCAACCACTGCGCCACCAGGGAAGCCCTAAATGATATTTTTGATGAAGTTATGGAAGCAAGAAGTATTAGTTTACAACTGGTGTTAAAAAAACTAAAAATACCTATGTAATATAGCACCTTTATCTAAGGAATTAAATGCATTCTAGGGACACTTCCTTTTAATGGATACAGAGAATCTGACAAATCTGAGGAAAGATGATAGTCTGATACGATGGGCAATCAAGGCAGCTTTGTGGTGTGCAAGTATGTGGCGAAGAAAGGATGAGGTAGGGGACAGAGCAGAAAAAAGGTTGCTAGAAAGTAGGCTGGATCCAAGTTGTGAATGGTCTTAAATTTTTCAGGAACCTGGGTTTTTTTGTTATAAATAATGGGGAAGTAAATCGTTTTTTGAGCAGGAAGATAATATCAAATGTGTGAATCAGGAAGCAAACTGCAGCAATGCAGAGGAAGGGTTGGAGAAGGAGAAGAGTCTGGTTAGAATACTATTTCAATTGCCCAGATAAGAAATGTTAAAGGCGGACGGGGGCTGGTCACAGGTTGGAAAAAACTGAATGTATAAGACAAGAGAGAAAGAAAAGTAGTAAAAGATGACTCTGGGTTTCCAGCTTAGATGATTCTTAGAGGACAGAAGAGTCATTAAGAGAAATATTAAAGAATTAGGAGAAAGTATACAGAGTAAGCATGAAAAATGATTAGTCTGAAGTGTTAATGGGCTATGTGGAGGAGAGAAGTCAACTTCTGGAAATATGGGTCTGTAGAGACTTAGGAGTCACTGTAGAAAGGTGAGAGTTGAACCCTGGAAGTAGACACATTTGCCTTAGGAGCAATATTTAGTGAGAAGAGGACAAACAACGGTTGGAGCATAAGCCAACAGAAGAACCTGTGTAAAAAAAAAAAGTCAGAGAAAGACAGGAAAGAGATGTTCCAGGAGACAAGAAGAGGATGTTTCAGAAAGAGAGAGACTTCAATAATGTTATTTGTCTAGAAAGTCAAACGGGACAAGGACTGAGAAGATGCTACTGGATGTGACAATCAGAAGGTCACTGCTGTCCTTAGAGAGAACAGCTTTGGTACTATAGAAACAGAAACCAAAGCTGGTGGAAGCAAGAGCTGGTCTAATCTCACATAGAGTTTGTTGCGGTTTACCTTAAGGGGGGAGCAAAGCTAAGAAAAAACAATTTTTTTTTAAATTATGAAGGTATCAGCATGTTTTAGGGTACAGAGAAGGAATCCATGGTGAGGAAAAAACCTGAAGATACTATATATTGCATGGGAGCAAATCTCAAACACAAAATACAAAGGATATATAAAACAAAATGGCTTATAAAAAGCCACTGAAAGGCTTCCCTGGTGACGCAGTGGTTGAGAGTCCGCCTGCTGATGCAGGGGACACGGGTTCGTGCCCCAGTCCGGGAAGATCCCACATGCCGCAGGGAGGCTGGGCCCGTGAGCCATGGCCGCTGAGCCTGCGCGTCCGGAGCCTATGCTCCACAATGGGAGAGGCCACAGCAGTGAGAGGCCCGCGTACCGCAAAAAAAAAAAAAAAGCCACTGAATGTTAATTTTTTAAATGGCTAATAAAAAAATAGACATTAAAGTACCTAGAAAATATGAAGATGTGAACCAGCTTAGTGTATTTTACTGATAACATTTTGAAGATATAAACAAACGAATAAAAATAATCAAGTATGTTCCAATGAAGATACAGAACTTTGTTTATTCCAGTGAAATAAAGGAATGAGAACAACATCAAACTTGTACTGTATTTATTATAACTAGTCTTTGGCAAGAAAAAGATAAATTGGCAGGGCAATTTCATAAAATGCCAATAGAAATCTCAGAATGACCAGTTTGGTGAACAGAATCATGATTTCAGATTGGCCAACCACTCAGATCTGTGTCTTAAACATGGTAGATGATGGTTATTCAAAAGGTCTTCAGTCACTTTTTTTATGGATTTTACCATGTTCATTCCATACAGATAGCAACAAGCTTCTCAGTTTAAGCAGGGCGGGTGACAGGATAGAGCATTCCCCTGCCCCAGTGGCCTGAAGATCTCTGGCGTTCCAAATGGAAACCACTGACTCTTGTGTGACTCTTACACTTAACAGATGAGTAAACTGAAGTGAGGCCCCAGGAGGCTAAGAGACTTGCTCAAGGTCACAGTGAGCTAAAACAAGGATCTCCTCATACTAATCCAGTATTCTTGCTGTAACAACACACTGCTCCAAAAAAATCTGCAGCAAGTAAGTTTTAGTCCCTGGTCTTCTAAGGGGGAGGTATATGTATTTTATTACTGAACCATCAGAGTGTAGACCTAAAGGACCTCTTCTTTCAACACATCCTACGGGAACTCATTTTTATGAACTAGTCTAATATTCACTCAAGTTCAAGCGATTTCACATTGGCTCAAAATTTCCCTTCAATTTCATAAACTAGGTTGCTCTTACGAGGAAGCAAACATTAGCAAGTCAATTATTCATTTTTTTAGAGAGTTAACAAGTCCACACATGTTTAAACTCTAAACAAGTTCAGACTTGAGGGCTGCAAACAGATTACAAGTGCTACTGCTCACAACAAAAGGTCATATATAAAAATTGAAAAGCAAGAGTTCCTTCATAATCAGATTAAAACTGAGCTTTTTGTTATATTAAATAAGACATAAAAGAAATATTTCAAAAGTTCATTTTAGTTTTTACAATAATACTTTCATTAAAAATCTGAAGAAACATCAGAAAAATTCTTACGTATGGAACATGGTGTCAGTATTTTAAAGACATTATCTTCTTCAGTTTTAAATTATAAATTCTATTAATTCAATATTTCCTTCAAGATGCAAAGTGAATCTAAGTGCCCCCAAATGATACTAGTGATCTTCCTAATTTTGTTACTAAGACTAGCACATCACTGCCAAACACAAAAATATAAAAACTAATTAAATAGAAATTACACATAACACCAGCAAAATGCTTAACTCTGCTTTACTAGTCTTCGTACTATATTTCTTAGCAGAGGATTTAATTTTTCCTTTTGTATCTTAATATTATTCTTTCAGTATCTATTAACAGTTAAATAATTAAATATTTATTTCAAAAGGCTTAATTGATTCAAATACATAAAGTGGTATTCAGTAAAACATTAAATACCACGGTTTTATTTTGCCTTGAATCGGAATTTCAGTGCCTCCTTCACTGGACTGAGAATTGGTGTAAAGCAGAGAGCAAAAAGACATTGTTCAATACAACTGTATAACTGAACTGATTAAATTACTTATAATAGAAAAACTATTATTGCATATCTTAAAATAGGACATAGACATATTTAATCTATACTGGGAGACTTAGATGCATAACCATGCATAAGAAAGTAGGCTAGTAGATCAGATGTCCTTCCAAGTCTGCCTTCTCACAGAAAAGGAATATAACATAATCCTCTATGCTACATGTAAAAGAATGAAATTAGAACACTCCCTAACACCATACACAAAAATAAACTCAAAATGCATTAAAGACCTAAATGTAAGGCCAGATACTATAAGACTCGTAGAGGAAAAACAGGCGAAACACTCTTTGACATAAATTAAACATAATCACATAATCACAGCAAGATCGTTTTTGACCCACCTCCTAGAATAATGAAAATAAAAACAAAAATAAACAAATGGGACCATATGAAACTTAAAAGCTTTTGCACAGCAGAGGAAACTATAAACAAGATGAAAAGACAACCCTCAGAATGGGAGAAAATATTTGCAAATGAAGCAACTAACAAAGGATTAATCTCCAAAATATACAAGCAGCTCATGCAGCTTGGTATCAAAAAAACAAACAACCCAATCAAAATATGCGCAGAAGACCTAAATAGACATTTCTCCAAAGAAGACATACAGATGGCCAACAAACACATGAAAAGATGCTCACCATCACTAATTATTAGAGAAATGCAAATCAAAACTACAATGAGGTTATCACCTCATACCAGTCAGAATGGCCATCATCACAAAATCTACAAACAATAAAAGCTAGAGAGGGTGTGAAGAAAAGGGAAACCTCTTGCACTGTTGGTGGAAATGTAAATTGATACAGCCATTTTGGAGAAACAGTATGGAAGTTCCTTAAAAAAACTAAAAATAGAACTACCATGTGACCCACCAATCCCACTACTGCGCATATACCAGAGAAAACCATAACTCAAAAAGACACATACACCCCAATGTTCACAGGAGCACTATTTACAATAGCCAGGACATGGAAACAACCTAAATGTCCATCACCAGAGGAATGGAAAAAGAAGATGTGGTACATATATACAACGGAATATTACACAGCCATAAAAAGGAACAAAATTGGGTCATTTGTAGAGACGTGGATGGACCTAGAGTCTGTCATACAGAGTGAAGTGAGAAAGACTATCATATATTAATGCATATATGTGGTATCTGAAAAACTTGGTATAGACAATCTTATTTACAAAGCAGAAAAACAGAGACACAGACGTAGAGAACAAATGCATGGATACCAAGAGTGGGGGGGGGCGGGGGGGATGAATTGGGAGAGTGGGATTGACATATATACACTATTGATACTATGTATAAAACAGATAACTAATGAGAACCTACTGTTCAGCACAGGAACTCTACTCAATGCTCTGTGGTGACCTAAATGGGAAGGAAATCCCAAAAAGAGGGGATATAGGTATAGCTGATTCACTTTGCTGTATAGTAGAAACTAACACATTATAAAGCAACTATACTCCAATAAAAATTAAAAATAAATAAATAAAATAAAAGTAACACAACAACAACAACAAATTACCTATTCCTTTTTATAACTATGGGAACACTGCTCTGAAAGTGAGTTTGCTGTCTTTTAAGATACGCTGTTTGGGGCTTCCCTGGTGGCGCAGTGGTTAAGACTCCGCCTGCTGGGCTTCCCTGGTGGCACAGTGGTTGAGAGTCCGCCTGCCGATGCAGGGGACACGGGTTCGTGCCTCAGTCCGGGAAGATCCCACATGCCGCAGAGCGGCTGGGCCCGTGAGCCATGGCCGCTGAGCCTGCGCGTCCAGAGCCTGTGCTCCGCAGCGGGAGGGAGAGGCCACAACAGTGAGAGGCCCGTGTACCACAAAAAACAAACAAACAAACAAACAAACAAAAGAATCCGCCTGCCAATGCAGGGGACACGGGTTTGAGCCCTGGTTCAGGAAGATCCCACATGCCGCGGAACAACTAAGCCCATGCACCACAACTACTGAGCCTGCACTCAAGAGCCCGCGAGCCACAACTACTGAGCCCGTGTGCCACAACTGCTGAAGCCTGCGTGCCTAGAGCCCATGCTCTGCAACAAGAGAAGCCACCACAATGAGAAGCCCGTACACTGCAATGAAGAGTAGCCCCCACTCTCTACAACTAGAGAAAGCCTGCGCACAGCAACGAAGACCCAACACAGCCATAAATAAACAAGTAAATAAATGTATTAAAAAAAAAAAAAAGATATGTTGTTTGCTGAATACTTCAGCAACCACTTGGAGAAGTGTCTAGGAGAACTGCTAACAAAAAAGCACAAAATATTCTTGTAATGTACAGAACATTCCTCAGAGTGTCTTTTGAATATGGTGTAGGTCTTACCTGCAGCACAGCAAAATGCCCCCTTTCCCAAATGGTTAAGTGAAACTAGTTTATGAGATAATTGTTTTTAAAAAAACATAACTTGATAAATACTTTTACAATGAGATCAAGAAAATATTACTTAATTCTTTTCTATATATGAAGATTCATATGCAGAAAACACATAGCCCTCGACTGAGAACTTAACCAAGAGTGAAGTTAATTTAAAAAAAAATACTTCTACGAAGTTTGAAAAGAGTGAGTTTAAAAGTTTAAAGTTACAGTATTATTTCGGCTCTTACTTTACTAAAAGCAGTTTTTAAAATTATCTTTGAATTCAACTAAGTTTTTAAAATCAATTTTACTTAAAATTCCAAATCAAGCTTTTCTCTGCACTTAGAAACATATTACTGGCCAACCTGTAATTAAGTAAACTTTCTCTAAGTGGGATAATTTCTTCTCCTTGCTCCACATGAAACTTAACAAACAGAATGTTCTCAAAAATTGCATAAACTGGCATTTTTATTTTTAGATGACTGGCTTCCAACTGGGGAGAAGTTCTTGGGTATGGAATGGTAGTGAAGGAAGGCCTTGATCTTCTGGTCCAAGCATCCAGATCCTATCTTTCTCCATCTGAGAAAAACTCTTCCCTTTAGAGAGTGGTTTCAGAATGTTGGTTATACCTCACAGATATTGGTAAGAGACCTGAGTGGTGATATGGAATTTTTCTTTTATTCGTGGGGAAATTAAACAGCCTTTGGTTTACGCAGCAGAGTAATAACCCTAAGTATATGTAATGACAACTCTAAGACACCCATTTGCAAATGCTAAACAATAACGGTGTCTTAAGAAGAGTGGCTCTAGTGTATTTGTGTTTGGAGGTCTTTTTATTGGAAAATACTTTAATATTCTCTCTTCTGTATTTTCAACACTAGTAAAGTGCCCTGAACTCAGCAAGATTTACTGAAGATAATGACAAGAGTTTCAACAGCATATAAAACTTTTACCTCCTGTGTGTTCCTCATGGACACACGACTTTATTGGTGACTCTGCTTCTGACCTCCAAATCAGGCTGGTCAATGACTGGCCTTTACTAGATCTATCTAGAATACCAAGGACATGGCGACCAATTGTTTCTTCAACAGCTGCTGTTGTCTTTACAACTTCTAAGAGGATCTTCAGAAGTCTGCTATTAGCTTTCTGGAGTGTATACCTGTATAGATAAGGAAACATTTATTAAAATATTTAATCTTTTTAAAGCAAACACTTAATGTTCCACAAAAAAATACACTACAAAATATTTGACTTAAAAAATAAAACTTCATATGATCCTATTACAATAATATGCAATAGCACTAAAAATGAAGTGCTTTTTGTATTTATTTTATAATTATAAATTTTGTTTTCTTCTGAAAAATTTTCATCAGTGAACTATAATATTTTTTGAAAATGTGCAGCATTTTACTGACCTGAAAGAAATCAAATAACTAAAATTTTAAGCCAGTAGAGTTTGCAAATTAGAAGAAAATTTTAGGGAGATGCAAAATTTCAGTTTTAAAAAGTGTGGCAGTACCTAAGCACATGCAAGTTATTGAGCTGGTAATACCATTGATGGTTACTCTTATATATTTTACATTTAATCTTCTTTTATGTTAAATAATATATTTTAAAATAAATTCAAAAATTCCACCAGAAAAAAATATGCTTGTATTTCTATACCTTAATGGTGATGATCTACATGGTTAAATTACAAAAACAGGCAGAGACCTGTTTTTAAAAAGGTCTATAGTACAATTTCATTATCTGCTAACACCAGAGGTAATATACCCCAAGCAGTTGATTATTTTATCTGCTCCAGAGACAGAAACTTCTCAAGTTACATATACCACACTCATTTCAGCCAGGAGAAGGAACCTATTTTCAACCAAATGGAATTAATAGTGCATCTCTCGTTTTTTATAGGTAATACATTCTTATTTTAAAAATTTTAAAAAATGCTCCTAACCACCCACCAAAATATCTTAGTACTCACAGATAATCACGGTTAACATTTTAATGCCTAGCCTTCTAGACATTTTCCCTCCTCTTCCTCTCTCATAAATACAGACATTTTAAAAACAAAAATTGGATTATCCTGGACAAAGTGTTTTCATAAGCTTTCATTTTTCCTCAACACAAACATCTTCATGTGTCAAGAAATATACTTCCATAAACGGTGACTCAGAAGGTGAACTGATTAACCTTTTGAATAACTAAACAACTCTCTTGTCCTAACAGCTTAATTCAACAAAGGTACTACAGTGGCAAACTATATATTTAATACATGGAGACAAAATAAGAAACTTTCATGTTAAAGGTCCTCTGACTTAAGACAGTTTCTCTCTCAACTTCACACTATGGGAGATTCACTGACAAGCTGGTTAAAGGATATCTGTTTTCACAGGCACGTGACATAACTATTTTAAGACAAAGTAATAAATGGAGCGGTCTTCCTTCAGTATTTGTCAAGTGAAAAAGACAGTTCTATTTTTACACCTAGATCAAGTTCTCTGGTTACATAAGCAAGGAGATTAAAAATAAAACTCTAAATAATTTAGTTATTAGTAGGAAGTAAGTAAAGGGTTTTATTTCTATAACTTTTTCTGAGGTTTTGTTCAAGCCCCAAACACCCCCGGACTAGGATAATTTGAAAATATTTCTACATAAGAGAAGTGATTAAAATTAATATGATGGTAAAAAGAAATAAATAGGAATACTCATTTATCAACACTCACTACATAAATTCCTAAAAATTAAACACTGTATAATTTTAAAAATATACTAATTAGAGATAAATAATATAAAATAAACATTTTGTTTATTTTATATTGCCATGGTAACTCTAATTTTCATACACTGTCTTTCTTGTTTGAGTTCCATACTGACTGTGTTCCATACTGATGATCCAATGGGGAAGCCAAAATCTTAGGGGCCAAATTCCTCCATGCAAGCTGAGGAAGGAGGTTAGGAGGACACAGAGGGTTGACAGTCACAGATTGGAAAAGGAGGAAATTAAGTTAGTAGATATTAGTTTTAATTTTAAATTAGAGAAATTATTTTCATTTGACCAAAACAAATTTTAAAATACTGTGCTTACAGACCTACTGGAGAATGGACTTGAGGATATGGGGAGGGGGAAGGGTGAGCTGTGACAGGGTGAGAGAGAGTCATGGATATATACACACTAAAAAACGTAAGGTAGATAGCTAGTGGGAAGCAGCCGCATGGCACAGGGATATCGGCTTGGTGCTTTGTGACCGCCTGGAGGGGTGGGATAGGGAGGGTGGGAGGGAGGGAGACGCAAGAGGGAAGAGATATGGGAACATATGTATATGTATAACTGATTCACTTTGTTATAAAGCAGAAACTAACACACCATTGTAAAGCAATTATACCCCAATAAAGATGTTAAAAAAATAATAATAAATAAATAAAATACTGTGCTTAAACTCCTAATATTAATGTAGGGTAACTATTCTCATTTTCATATTAATCTCTAAAAAATCAAAGTAAGGGAAAGTTTTGTTAACATCGGATCATTAATTTATTCCTCTAAAAATGTGGGATGTGGATTAAAAGGTCTCATCTGTTATAAAGTAAATGCATGAAAGAAGTTAAATGCAGACTATCACTAAAATCATTTTTTTTCTCGTCATGAACAAACCAGGGGGTGGCTTATACTGAATGCATGTCCAAACAGTGAAGGAATAAACTCACAAGCACAACTTTGTTTTTTAGGATAAAAAATGGCATATGAGCAGAATAAAATTTATCAAGAAAGGTTCAATAACCAAAGAATGCTTTATCATTCACTGAGTGAAGTATATGATCAATATCCAATAAAATTATATACAAAAGATTTTTTAATTTGTCTATTTAATCATCAAATACTGATTTTTTACATAGAGTACAATGTACAAATAAAATAAATGTACAAAATAAAAATAAGGACAAATAAAGTTTATAATATTGAGACAACTATTTTAACTCACTTTACATTGAAAAAATATGCATTCTGTATACCTTTCAGTGGACAGAATTTCAGGAGGCACCTCTTCAGGTTTTCTGTCCAATTCCTTTTCTTTAAAGGTCTGCTCCTCAATTTCTCCTTGGTTTTCATTTGCATTCTGTTTAAGTTTGTAAAAAGATAGAGAGGACAAAATAGAAAGAAAACCTGTCATCTTGGAAATAGCATGTCATTCTTCTATACTGTTATGACATGAAACAGAAGAAACCTCTGCGTGCAAAACAGATACTGTTTGAAAGAGTATTTAACTATATTTTATCAAGAGATTAGCATTATCAAAAAAGATAAAAAGTCTGGTGCACAGATGAAAAAAATTTTAATGGGTTCAAGCTAAGGCATGCTATAATGCAACAATAAAGTTTGTTAGGTTACTCTGCTCCTTGGTGAAACAACAGCTGTTGCTAAACCACTGTCAGATTCAAATTACCCTAAATGGAATGTAAGGCATCTTGACCCCACCTACCTTAAGTGTAAACAATCACAAATATGTTAAGCTCATACCTATAAAAAATACATTTCACACAAACAACAAAGACACACAGATCCTACTGCATTGTGGATCCACTGCTCCTAGGTGGGTCAAAGTCCATACTACCTGTGTTTGCGTACTGCTGTTGCGCAGCTCACAACACAGCTTCTCTCTTCCAGCTAGAGACAGCTGCTTTAGTGCTTCCAGCTCCTCTAAAAGCACCCTCTCTCTCTCTGAAACCAGGTTTTCATTATCTATTGAGGATCTCTAAATAAGAAAAAAGGTCATGAGAGAATATTGTTTGCGATAGAAGGAAAAAGCAGGAATATTAAGCAGACTTCTTTTAACCCCCTGGAACCAACAGGCCCTGGTTCTACGCTGCTTCATCTTCCATGATTAGGGGTTAAAAGCATATATAAAGTTCAATGCAAAATTTGAAACTTAAAAAAAAGTTAATTAGGCCTAAATATTAAGCAATTTTTGCAGTTCAATTAATATTATTTTTATATGCAAGTTTTGCATTGAAAATTCAGAAGTTTAAATTCACAAAATGCAATGAAGAAAAGCGTAATTAATTTTTCCAAATGATATATCTTACGTTCAACTCCCAATTTTCCTATTATTCTATATCTGAAACTATATTTCAAGAGTTCTCTATTTGTTATCTCTTGTTGTACCATAACTTTTCAATTAAATTGAACAAATTTGTTTTTATAAGAACTTTTACATAAATATTTGCTTTTCTACGATGATTTTGTGAGTATATTATATACAGCAATTGAAAAGAATCCAGCTCCCAAATACCAAGGAATATGTAAATTTAGTCAAGAAAGTGGTAAGAACATTATGTAAATCTGCATTTCTCAAATCAAGAAGAGATGTTTCCCTGGAGAAAGTTCCAGAAACATACTACTTCCGATTTCCATTCATGATTAAAAAGATAGAATAAAGATAGATAAAGGTAAACCTTGGAGATGCTAATTGGTGTACTCACAAAACTATAAATAAACATGGGAAAACTGAATATCAACTGCACCTCAGCACAAAGAATTTCCAAAACTGTCAAAGTACTTTTGCCATGTATGGTCAATGGAATGTTTAAAAACAAACAGCCTTGTAACCACTTTTTCAATGCCTAAAAAGGCAGATATGTCAAACAGTAGAGAGATAGTGCACTCCAAGGTTGAGTTAGGTGTCCCTAACAAGACCTTAGGCTGTTGTGCTGGTGGAGTCTGTTCCTGATGTTAAATATTTGTATTTATTCATATTACGGCAATAATTCTGACTTAAAAAAAATAAAAAAGCTATATAAAGAACAGTGCTATTTTAATTGGGGAGGAAAGGGACTCTGGGTCCCATACCTGGGCTAATTGTTTATTCAGCCTCTTGATCTCTTCTTGCAGCTGTTCCTGGTCTTCTCGCTGTCTCTCCATCTGCCGCATGTGTGCCTGCCTTAGAAGTTCCGTTGCCTGTTGATGTTCTTGGTATTGTCGTACAAGTTCCTGCCTCATATCTTCTAACTGTTCTTCATTTAACATTAGTTGTCTAGAAGCATCTATACTTGATACCAAAATCTCATCATCGAGCTGTAACAGTAAAAAAATTAATTAATTAATTAATTAAAATTTCAACCATAAAACATTTTGTGGAAATCTGTCGGCACTGATATTTTAAATACAAACAAAAGTAATTCTAATACTAACCCCACAGAGCACCTCATTTTAAAATTCCCATTATTAAAACTAAAACATAAATAATTTTAAAAATCTGTCTTAATTGTAATTTCAAATCAATGTGAAGTTATTAGTTTATTATCATTATACATGTTGTTCTCCAAAAGCAAAGTAACTATCAGTTATTTCAGACGTAATCTAAGGGAGAAGAATTAAGAAAGACATTCAAGATTCCTTATACTCTTAATGAATAACTCCATTATTTCTCTTGACATTTTATAAAGAAATAATATAAATGGAATACTTATATTTTAAAATTAAATTTATAAAAAGAGAAATTTTATCTCTTTAATTTATATTATGCAGTGGTCATAAGAGTACTACAGAGAAATGCTCGATAAGAAACAAACTTCAATAATTTCTATTTGGAAATAAAAGCCTTATATTCCACTTTCTCATTCTCATAAGAAGTCCACTCCTTAATGGGTTTCAACAACTACCTCAATTCCTGAAGAGCTACTACTTAAACAAATCATTCTGCCTTGAACAGTTGCTTGCAAATTAAAGAGGTTTACATGATTACCTCACAACTTTGCACTTCATAGAGTTGACAGTTTTAATTGAATATGCCTCTAAAAAGATGTAACCTATCATGAACATGAATAAAAAATCTGAGGCTTCCCTGGTGGCGCAGTGGTTGAGAGTTCGCCTGCCGATGCGGGGGACACGGGTTTGTGCCCCGGTCCGGGAAGATCCCACATGCCGCGGAGTGGCTGGGCCCGTGAGCCATGGCCGCTGAGCCTGAGCGACCGGAGCCTGTGCTCCGCAACGGGAGAGGCCACAACAGTGAGAGGCCCGCGTATCGCAAAAAAAAAAAAAAAATTGAATTAAGATAATTTTAAAAGAAGCAGAATTTACTACATTCTGTTAAAGGCCCAAACAGTTGAGGTATAGACACAGGATAGATCCTCCATTAATGAATAAGTAAAGAAGAAGAGTATTAGTATAAATAGAGTAGAATGCTTTAAATTGTCTTCTCAAATGGGTAGCTCTTTCCTTGTGATATTATCCTATTAAATTAAGCAAATCTTTTAATCACACATATTGCCAAATTGTAGTATAACTGATCTTGAATTGACTGAAACAAAATTAATGTAGGTATAACTTACAATGAGGTTTTACCATGCACAATGTGTACAGGACAAATAGGAATACTATGAATCTGACTAGTTTTATTTAATAATAATACTAAGTCATTTATTCTTACACTTTAAAAATCCCAATTTGAGACTGAATTGAATACTTATCTTCTCCATTAAGCAGTATTACTGTTAATATTTTTATAGTGAGGAAAGTCACACTTTTTTTTTTTTTTTTTTTTTTTTTGCGGTACATGGGCCTCTCACTGTTATGGCCTCTCCCGTTGTGGAGCACAGGCTCTGGACGCGCAGGCTGAGCGGCCATGGCTCGCGGGCCCAGCCGCTCTGCGCGGCATGTGGGATCTTTCCGGACCGGGGCACGAACCTGTGTCATGAACCTGTGTCCCCTGCATCGGCAGGCAGACTCTCAACCACTGCGCCACCAGGGAAGCCCCCACACTTTTTTAAATAAGTTTTTATACTGAAGGAAGCATACTTACAGATTCTCTGACCATAAATGTTTTATCTTTGGAGAACATTTCTTCTGAAATAGTCAGTTCACGGTCCTTTGATTCTAGTATATCATCAAGATTACCCTTGTTTGATAACAGAACTTCCTTTCCATCTTCTCCTAACTCTTTACTAAGTGGTTTAAATTCTTCTTTAAATTTCTTGTCTGTTGCCTCAAAAGTCTGAAAACCAAAGTGACCTTGTGATAATTTCATTTCATTTAAATAATGTTCTTCCTGACAGAAAACAGATGCTTGTTTTGAAGATGGAGCATCTTCTTTTTCCCCAGATATTCTAGATAGTTCACTTTGCTGAGCAAATGCTATACTCATTGACACAATGACCTAAAAAAATGAAGCAAACAAAAAACGATTAGATCTATAAATACTACCAGGAATTTAAAAAGCAAGTTACCTCTCAAAATTACTCGAATTAGTAAAAAGATGGCCTCATGCTTTTAAACTAAAAGAAATCCTAGGATAAAGTGATAAGGAGATAAAGATTCTCTATTTTACAATGAATCTACTGTCAAAGTATTTTACTGCCTGCCTTCTAAAAATCAATAATTGTAAAAATTTTTTTCTTACCGTAACAGCAATAAATGTTTGGTATAGAAATTTAAATATCTTTAAGTCGAGAAATACATTTCTATATAATTTTAAATGGCTTTAAAGTTTCAAATTATACATATGTACTATAAATTCATTTGATCAATTCTCTATGTTGACATTCAGACTGAATCCATTCTTAACACTAAACACCACTGTTATTAAATCTTTTAAACCATATCATTGGGCATATTCTTTCTGATTTCCTTGAGTGTAACAGGGAAGAGCCAATTTTGACTCCACCTTTCAATCTGTTTCTTTTACTTTAACCTTTGCTTTTTGTTGCTTTTGTCATTATAATCATACATAATGGCCTGCCTCAGGGAACCCTGCCCTCTGCCTGAATGTGAAACTAAAGTGCCTTTGTTCAGCTCACAGGGAGACAATCTGACCCTGCCCACCTGTGAATGGCTGCAGAAAAGAAGAAATTAACACATCCCTTCCCTGAGGCTGGCCATTCCATGAGATATCTGTAAGACTTACACCTTTTTACTTTACTTCCCCACCTCTTCCCACTCTCTGTTCTTAAAAGAAACTGGCATCCAAACCCCAATAAGATGGTTTTTTGGAGACAATAGTCTTGCCATCTTCTCGGTGTGCCGGCTTTCCGAATAAAGTTGTATTTCTTGCCTCAACACTTCATCTCCCGATTTACTGGCCTGTTGTGCAGTGAGCAGAGCGAGCTTGGACTCAGTAATGGACTCAGCAAAGGTAATACATAGAAGACCAAGCACTTTTCTCACTTCCTACCATATCCCCCACCTTTAAGGAAGGCCAAACTCTTTCCTATGGTACTACTCACAAACGCTAAAGGACGTTTTTCAGGCTGAAGGGAAATAACACCAAAGGGAAACAAAGTGTGAAAAACAGCAGAATACACATTCTTTTCAAGTATGCTTGGAGTATCCAAGCAGATAGAACATATTTGGGGCAACAAATTTAAATGAACTGAAATCATACAAGGTATGCCCAACCATGAAGGAATTAAAAATTATTATATTAATCAAATCAATCAATAGGAAGATATCTGAAAATCCCAAAGATATGGATGTCAAACAACCTATTTCTAAATAACCTATGAATCAAAAAGGAGGTCAAAAGAGAAATAAAAGATTTGGACTGAATGAAAATTTGTGGAATGCAGCTTAAAGAAAAACTTAAAGGGAAACTTATACCATTAAATGCATATATTGGAAAAGAAGAAAGGTCTTTTAGGAAACTAGAAAAAGAAGAGCAAATTAAACCCAAAACAAACAGAAACAAGCAAAAAATAAAGAACAACAACCAATGAAAATAAAACAAAAACAATTTTAAAAAACCCAAAAGCTGGATCCTTTGAAATATCAATATCATCAATAAACTTCTAGCTACACTGACAAGGAAAAAGGTGAGAAAGTACAGATAACATTCAGATCCCACAGCCATTAAATGATAAAGGGATACTATAAACAGCTCTACCAACAATAAATTCAACAGCTTAGATGAAATGGACCAATTCTTTGAGTGACACAAACTACCAAAGCTCACTCTAAAATAAATACAGCACCTGAAAATAACAGAATCTATTAAAGAAACTGAATTCAGTTAAAAAAAAAAAAAAAACTTCCAACAAGGTAAACTCTAGGCCCAGTAAGATTCATTATCTAATTCTACAAAATATTTAAGTCTGAAATAATACCAGTACGACATAAATTCTTCCTGAAAATAGAAGAGGGAATATATTTCAGCATTTTATAAGACCAGCATTATCCTAATATCAAAACCAAAGACATTATAAAAAAATAAAGCTAGGGATAACGTTCCTCATGAAAACAAAACACAGACAAATATTCTTTTTTTCTCAGCCACACCATGTAGTTTGTGGGATACTAGTTCCCCACCAGGGACTGAACCTGGGAATTCCCCAAACAGTCTTGGCAAAGTATTATTAAATATTGTAGAACCCAACAATATAAAATGGAGGAGACTGGCTCCAAAGGGACATGAAAACACTTTGGAGGTGATGAAAATGTTTTAAATCTTGATTGTGGTGTTGGTTTCATACATGCAAACATTTGTTAAAATTCACTAAATTTTGCACTTATAATTACGGAATGTAAATTTCATGTAAATTACACCTCAATAAGGATGATTACAAGCAAACAACAAAAACCTGACCATATGTTAAGTCACAAAACAAACTTTTGAAATTCTGAAAAACTGGTATCATAAAGATCACTTTCTTTTGTATATTCATTTAGATTAGAAATGGATAACAAATAATGAAAAGAACTGTGTGGTTTGAAACAAACAAAAAACCAGACTCAACTACCTTGTAATTCTCTCCTTTCTATTCACCACCATACCATCTAACCAAATTTCACCTGTGTTGACAATTAACTCTGCCTACTCTGTGTGGGTGTAGCTGAACTTAATTGAGGAGAAAAATAATAAACCAAGCTGACTGGTCTCATTTTAAATTCACAACCACTACCCTTGAAATGAGCCATTAGTGATACTGGGTGATTCTACTCAGTTTCCCTTGTCTTTTCCATTTCTTATTCCTCCTCTTAGCCCTTTGTTTTCTCATTTTCTCCTTAAAGCTCCAACATCTTCTCTTCCTTTCTCATTCTCAGGTGCCGACTTTGCTTTTTATTTTACTGAGAAAACAGAAGAAATCAGAGAAGAACTTCCACAGTCTCCAAATACTGCATCTGAAAACATACCCGAATCATGAGTCAAATATTCTTACCTTCCTTCCTGTTTTAATGGATTAAAACTACCATGCTCCTATCTAATGGCAACTTTTCAGGGGACTGAATCTCTTCTCATCTACTCAAGGACATTGCTCCAGCAACTGTTCCTCTCTCTTTAATCAGCTATTTTTTTCCCTTTCTCCTCAATCACTTCTATTAGCACAGAAATACAATGTGATATCCTTGATCTTAAACAAAAACAAACCAGCAACAACCAAAATCCACTACTTGACTCCCTACATCACCCTTTAGCTACCACTGTACTTCTCCTCTTTCAAGTACGACTCAAAATAATTCCTCATTCTTCTCCTTCACTCTCTCTCAAATCCAATGTAATCAGTTTGTCTTTACCATCCCATCAAATGTGTTCTTGTGAAAGTCACCAATGATTTCACATTGTAAAATCCAATGATTTATTTGCACTTCTAATCTTTCTTGATTTATCAGAAACATCTGACAGTTTAATACATTCTCTTCTTGCTACACTTTTATTATTGGCTTCTGTGATGCAATTGTTTGTCCTTTCCATATTTAATTTACCACTCCTTCACCTCCTTTGTTCTTCCTCATTTCTCTGACCTCTAAACATCGGCATTGGGCTTCCCTGGTGGCACAGTGGTTAAGAATCCTCCTGCCAATGCAGGGGACACAGGTTTGAGCCCTGGTCCAGGAAGATCCCACGTGTTGCGGAGCAACTAAGCCCATGCGCCATAACTACTGAGCCTGAGATCTAGAGCCCATGCTCCGCAGCAAGAGAAGCCACCGCAACGAGAAGCCCGTGCACCACAACGATGAGTAGCCCCCACTCACTGCAACTAGAGGAAGGCTGCGTGCAGCAACGAAGACCCAATGCAGCTAAAAATAAATAAATAAATTTAAAAAAAAAAGAAAAGCATTAAACATCGGCATTCTCTAGGCTCAGTTCCCAGGTCCCTGCTCTATTTACACTCACTATATTAATTTTTTTCAATATTTTTCACTGCAACCATGGTAAACATACACATACAACAACAATAAAAAAACATTTTACATTGTGACCCAAAGCATACATAGGTACTTGTGTGTATATGTTTTATATAATTGAACTTTTCCATTAATATTAAAATCCTGGTCCCAAACCAATAAATTGATTTCATGACTTAAAAAGAAGTTATATCTCATAGCTTGAAAAACACTAGATACTAACTAGATACTAACTACTGTATTTACATGTCTAGTTTTATCTTAGTTCCTGAACTCTAGATTTATATATCCAATCACTTCCTTAACACTTATATTTACACATTTAATAAGTGTTTTGCATATAACGGGAAAGCTGAATCCTTAAGTCGCCCACTCCTCTCCAGAAACTACTCCTTTGCGTTCTTTTTCATCCTAAGTCCAACACCTAAGTAAACAGTAACTCCATTCTTCCATTTGCTTAGGTCAAATTACCTGCAGTATTATCTTCCCTTGAAGGGCAAGTCCTTGCCCCTCTTTCCCTGTATTTCTTCTTCTTATATCTAGTTAAGGTCTGCTGAGGAGATAAATCTGTACCAGGACTTCACAATATTTCTCCAAATGGAACCCATGAATACAGAGGTGGCAAGACTGAATCAAACCATCCTCCAACTTGGCAAAGCTGGCAGTTGGGCAGGTGACCTTCACACTCTTGCCAGTTCTCCTTGGACACCTCTTGAAGACATCCACTGGAGAACTGTTGACTTTTTCTTTTGCATCCCACTTTCTTAAAAGGTGCTCAATCTGTTATCTTCACGATTCACTCTCTCACTTCCATCTGGAATCTCCCCTAATGTCACTTCAAAAGTGAGGTCTTCTGTGATTACCCTATATAAAATAACATCATCTCACTCCCCATGGAATTTCCTTGTCCTATTACCCTGGTTCATTTTTTTCTTCATAGTATTTACTACCGTCTGTATATTGTCTATTTGCACCAACTAGAATGTAAGGTCTATAGGAGTAATGACTTCATTTCTTTTTCCTCTGTTATACCCTAGCATTCAGAATACTGCCTGGCAGTGAAATGTTAATGAATGTCTATTTTTTCAGTAGTACCTACCCAAATCACAGGCTGAATCTAATGTTACCTATGTTGGGAATCACTACCTCTACTGGCTTCTTCTATATACCCTGTGCTTTTAAAACAATGTTTCTCAGTCTTTTTCTAATATCGTATGTGAGGGTTATAGGGTAGAGCATAATCCTGTCTGTACTGGTGACTAATATAAACCATCTATACTATTCTAGGATCAAGCTGGGCCATCAAATGTTGTCTCTTGGATCACAGTACCTTGGCTGCCTTTGGAACAGTTTTCACTGACCTGTACTTTGGTAATCTGCTATCAGCTTGGATAAATGATGCTTCACAAAACAGATTTATATCATCACCATTATCATAGTAGTAAGACTACTTTAAAAATGTCACTTATGAGTCTTTACTATCTTCTAGGTGCTTTATATGTATTAGTTCATTGAATCTTCACAAGAATTACTATTATTTCTATTATTCTCCTCCTTTAACATAGAGGGAGCCGAGATTGAAAACTTAAGTAACTTTCCTAAGATCACAAATCTAGTAAAGCAGAACAAGAATTTAAAGCATGGTAAATCCTATACCAAACCTCATGTTCTTAACTACTATACTATGATGCTCTGCTATAAACATTTCACTTGAGAAATTTATGTAAAAGGTTAAGTACAAAAGAAAACCTGCAAGTCTCTAAAAGAACTAGATAGTGAGAGCTATATAAAAGTGATGGAGGGCTTCCCTGGTGGCGCAGTGGTTGAGAGTCCGCCTGCCGATGCAGGGGACACGGGTTCATGCCCCGGACCAGGAAGATCCCACATGCCGCGGAGCGGCTGGGCCCGTGAGCCATGGCCGCTGGGCCTGCGCGTCCGGAGCCTGTGCTCCGCAACGGGAGAGGCCGCAGCGGTGAGAGGCCCGCGTACCGCAAAAAAAAAAAAAAAAAAGTGATGGTGCCTCACTTTTTACTGTGAATTAAATATTCAATTCAGATATAGAAGTGAGTAGGTCTTTATGGCCCACATATTTCCTTGAGTCTTGACCTCCTCATCTAATTTATGTTTAAACTAATTCCTTATGCATTTCCTGTAAATTCTGTCACTCCTTCCACTTTAAAATGCATATACTCCACTATGATTGTTACACTGTAACAGTTTAAATATTATAAAAAACAAGCAGACAAACTCAGAATTCAACTGTTCCAAAATAAGAACCCAATTAGGTGTAAGTATTTTAAAAGAGAATACAGAGACAAAAGAAATGGAATCATAACGGTATACTAGGTGATATGCTCCGTGCTCAGGAGATTACAAGAATAGCTCTGGGCATAGCAGCCAACAGCATCTACAGTCATTAACATCACAGTAACTTCTCTGGGAGGTAGGCAAAGGTAATACATAGAAGACCAAGCACTTTTCTCACTTCCTACCATATCCCCCACCTTTAAGGAAGGCCAAACTCTTTCCTATGGTACTACTCACAAGGTTAACAAATTTATAACTCTGAAAAGTTTCTAATTACTATTCTACATCAAGAGAAGAATGCGTTACTCAAAAGAAAAATTCACAGAAAATTCCATTCAAAGGCAATTGTGGTTAATACCAGTATTTGACAACTTAAATGAGCTATGTATAAAATTTACAACAAAAAATAAAGTGCATTACCACCAATAAAACGTATATTTTTTGAAGGCTAAAAGGGAATACAGACCACAATAACCTTCCAAATAAACTATAAACTTACCTTAGCTACTTCTTCTTCTAATCGTTCTTGGTATTGTTTTTCCAGCAACTTAACCATATTTGTTTCCTGTTTCACTCCAAATTCACCAGAAAACTGAATTAAAAAGCAAAATATGACATGTTTATTTACACTAATTATACACCACTTATTTTTAAACTTCTACTCTCAAATATCTTCAAAAGATTACTATTTTTTAGAAAGCTTCTGAAATTTTTTAATAAATAAATTTCTGCTCCCTTTATTAAAAATAATTATAGTGAATAATTTTAGTGTACAATTCTACTAAATAATTGTACTTACTACAGTGAACTTAACAAAGATGCAAAGTGAGAAATATATTTATAATTACTAACACACAGTTCTAGAGTGGGGAAAAGATACTTCTTAAATATAATTAATAAGATGTACATGTATTTAATTTTAAATAATGTTAACAGTGGCTATCTTTGCTCATGACATTATAAACAAATTTCTTTTCTTCTTGGTACTTATTAATAGTATCCAGTTTTCTACAAATACAAATTACTTTTATAAACAGAAAAAAGAAGAATGGTTACTTAAATGTAAACATGTTCTTGGCAAGAAAGTACTTCTTTATTTACCAATTATCTGAATGTCATCCAAACAGATATTCCATGTGGGATGAATGTGGAAGAATTGAGAATGTGGCCAATGTCTCTCTTCTATATCCAGAATGAGAGACAGCAATGATCTTTTTCTGTAGGACTTAAGAACTAAAAATCTACTGAGTGAAGATCAGGGTTTTACAGTTATGTTTGAGAAAAGTGGCCACAAACTGGGAATATATACAGTGCTGAGGAGAGGCAAAAGGTGGTTTAGCTAGATGAGATATACTGTAAAAGATGAGGGGCTTTTCTATAGCATATGGCCTGTGCTGAAGAAAGCCTCATCCAATGTCCCAGCCCTAGCATACTGAATTTTGGGAATTCTAAATACTATTCCAGAGACAGCCTAGTTCAATTCCCCATGGTAGGAAGGAAAGCTGTTTCTCTTTTCTGAAACTAATTTGTTATAAAGTTCAGGGCACTGAAACTAATTTGTAATACACCCCATGTTATATAAAACAAGACAAATTTTAAACTAGAATGTATTTAGGGGGAAAAAACACCTCTCAATTTTAACTTTCTTCTGTTTTTCCTATGCTATGAAAGTACATCAAATTTCTTCACTTATATATTCTTCTGGGTCTTTTACATAATGTATTATCCTCATATTTACTATACTTAATTCTCAGCAACTATTTATTGGATAATTATTAAACCACAGACATAAAAATGATAGTAACAAAAATAAAATCAGTGTACATAACAGTTTAAAGATATAATACCTCTGTTGCACCATCGATGTTCTGTTTTAGACAACTTCCAGGATATACTGTTTTCTGTACATCAGATTCAGTAATTACCATTGAATCAATGGAAAAGCTAAAAATAAATAAAAGAGGATGAAAGAATTAGTGTTGTGTGTAAATTTTACTGTTAGTCCAAATTTA
Source organism: Tursiops truncatus (assembly GCF_011762595.2). Classification (NCBI taxonomy): domain Eukaryota; kingdom Metazoa; phylum Chordata; class Mammalia; order Artiodactyla; family Delphinidae; genus Tursiops; species Tursiops truncatus. Next base: position 50,254,751 of record NC_047042.1, read on the forward strand.
CAGCATGCATAAAATGTGTATTGGGGCAATGGAAACAAGAATGACAGGTCAAGAGTTACAGGTATTGTAACTTAAGTCATATTTTTGACTGATTAAAAATAAAGCAGCAGAATTAAATGATAGAATATTTTAACAGATTATCCCTGAATTTTATGCCATTGTATAAAGTCTACTACAAAAGCATGACATGGAGCTGTTTATTAACTTTTTTTTTTTTTTTTTTTTTGGTACGCGGGCCTCTCACTGTTGTGGCCTCTCCCGTTGCGGAGCACAGGCTCTGGACGCGCAGGCTCAGCGGCCATGGCTCACGGGCCCAGCCGCTCCGCGGCACGTGGGATCCTCCCAGACCGGGGCACAAACCCGTGTCCCCTGCATCGGCAGGCGGACTCTCAACCACTGCACCACCAGGGAAGCCCAACAAGAAATAACTTTAAATACATGTTCATAGGAGTGAACATGGCAGTCAATAAGCCTCATTTTTGCAGGGTGGGAGAAAACTAATGGTTTTAGTTGAAAGGTATTAATACATTTCCAGTGATTATTAGAGAAACTCTAAAAAAGCATGATGAGCTGGCAAAAAGCCCAAGTGCAAGAACAGCAAAGTAGGTCTACACTTCCAGAAAACTTCCTTTTCTTCATGCTTTGGAGAGAAAACATCACTAATTAAAGGAAGGAAACTTGAAATACTGTAAGTGGTTATGAAAGAGTTCTTGCTATATACCTATTTTCTTTCTTATCAAAAAACCTAAAGTAATAGTTTCCAAATATCAATCTATGGACTGCCCGCTTCAGAATTACCTTGTTACAAATACAAATGACCAGAATCCATCTCTAAGCTACTGAATCTAACTCTTCAAATGTAAAATCCAGTAACCTGTAATTTCAATAATAACAATGAAAAAATAATAATTTCAAACACTAATAATTTCAAAAACCTCCAATGTTTTTAATGCATGGTAAAGTTTGGGAACCACTGACCTCAAATAAAATGGAAGCCTTATAAGGCTGTGCCAATGCTGGATAAACAATTCCAAAGCCTACATACAGACCCTGAATAAAAGATGGAGAAACAGAATGCTTCCGAAGAAGTGTGGAAATTCAGTATTTTGTCTCCAAAAAAACCCAAAACAAAACAAAAAACCCCCTTGTCTTTAGGTTCCAATAACAAGTGCCTATAGAGGCATTACTCTTAGAGCAGCAGAGCCAGTCAAAGTTAGGTTAAATCTCTGAGGACTTTATAGAGCTAGTTACATACTACAGCACACTTCCCTACTAAATTATAAACTGTTCATTCATTTAACAAATATTTATTGAGCACCTACTATGCATAGGGAATTATTATAGGGTTTGGGATACAGTGAATAAATAAACAAAAATCCCCTTACAAAGCTTGAACTCCTTCACAGGGGACAGATAACAAAAACAAATAAATAAACCTCCCCTCCAAATATAATATAGACTTGTTTTTGTTTTATATAAATATATAGTTTTAAATATATAAAACAGTTAATATAGAAAAATGAAGCAGGAAATTCATATACACAGTTATAAGGGATGATTTTAATTTCAATAGGGTGATCAGGATAGGCCTCATGAGAACATGACATTTGAGTAAAGACCCAAAGGAGGTAAGTGTGTTGGGCATGGAAATAACTAGAGAAATATCATTCCAGGTAGAGGAACAGCAATGAGAGTGAAATTCATAAGGCAGAAGCATACTGATGGTTTGAGTATCTCGAGGAGATTATGTGGCTTTACAATAGTAAGTGACAAGCAAGTCCGCAGGAGATAAATTCAGAGAGATAAACAGGGACCCATTATATAGGTCCAAGTAAGGCACAGTAAGGACAGAGGAGCACTAGAACAGCATGATTTGTCTTAAATTTTAAAAGCAAAGTTTTAGAACTGTGTTGAGAACAAACTTTAGGGAAGAGTTAGAGTAGAAGCAAGGAGATCCATTGTTGCAGTAATCCAAGTAAGACATGATGATGGCAGGGACCAGGGGATGAGAAGTGGTACAGTTTAGATTTATTTTTTAAGTTGAGATAACAGCATTTCTTGATAGACTGGAAGTGAGGTTTGAAAGAGGAGTCACCAGAGATGGAATTAGATGGCTGCAGAGGAGCAAATTTTGAGGGGAAGATCGAGTTGTATTTTGGACATGGTGAATCTGAGCATTAGACAACCAAGTGAAGAAAGTCCAGTATGACTGGAATGATCATATCTTATATTCTTTGTGTACTCCCCATATCAAAGTAGCAAAGACTGGACATACAATAAACAAGTAACATGCACACCGCCTGATTTAACTTAGCATATTCATAACAACAAGCATCTTTATAAAATAAAGGTGTAAGTAAAATTCCTATTATAAAATGTATGTGGTTTACATTAACATTTACTTCACACATTTCAGAGATGAAGAATTATCTCCTGTTCTTATTTCTTGGCAATGCTATAGCCCATCTCTTTCAAGCAAATTTGCTTAAGTTACACTTTTTTCTTAAAACAACCATACTATGATTGTTACTAAGCTACAAATACTATTGAATGAAATTATAAGTAGATGGATACCTTGGCTGAACTGTAAACTCATTAACAGCTTGTAGCCTTTCATGCAAAGAATGAATCTCTGCCCCATAGTTTTCTTCAGTTTCTTTCAGTTGCTTCTGCAAAGAGGATACGAGGTTTTCTAATTCTTGAACTTGTCCTTCAAGTTGTTTAATTTTTTCAGTATCTTGCAGAGCAGATAACTTTCTTTTATGACAAACATCTGAGTTACATGAATGGAAGAAAATGCACATTTCAATACAAATTTCTTAGTGAAATACCAGTCACTGTTTTGAATGTACAGAAAATATTAATTCTTCTTTGAAAAATGTTTTTTAGTAGTAATAACTCAGGTATCAATTTAAACTCATTTAGACTTATGATAACAAGAAAACATGAATAGTGTAATTCAAGATCATTTCTTCTATCTTCATGGCGGCAGTACCCCTAAAACTACCAATTTTATGTCTTTAAATTGAAAATAATGTATAACCAGAGAATGTAAGAAGTGGGAAGACATGAGTAGTCTAAATCTTTCATTCTAAGGATGAGAAAACTGAGACCAAAGAGGGTTACAGTGAAATGCCCAATGCACTACGTTGTCTCAAATTTTAAAGTAAAAAATCAAATTACTGAACATTTGGTATAAAAACACCACATTACAGTATATAATCAAAATTTACCAGTGTCTTGAAAATCTGTCATCTGAGGATGGGTTGACAAAAAGTCTGTTTCCTCTTTTGGTAGGTTTTCTTCTGCAAATTCAAGTTTCACATCACCTGTCTGCTGTCTTTGAATCTATTGAAAATAACAGAAGAAAAGCAGTGACATAAATATATGACCCAGGATTGTGAAAACTATATAAAAGCAACTTTACCTTTAAAATGTTTCCTCCAAAATCACCTAAAATTGTGACACTCTAATACAAATATTTTCCCTTCCAAGTTATTCCACGCTCTCTTTTGACACAGTGACTCACATCCCATTCCCTTCACAGCATTGATATTATATTAGTAAACATAATGTTCTTTCATAACCAGAAGGAATTTCATTTTACTATAAAAATAGGAGCTGCACAGAATTTGGTATAAAGTTCACAATAATATTTAAAGTATGACTTGATCTCTGAAATTTCAACTCATACACAGTAAATTTTATATTATCAATACTTAATAACATACCTATTTCTGCTATTAATCTCTGGATATACCTCACATACAACAAGGTAACTGACAAATGTATGCTGTTCTTTATATAAAAGGAAGGAAAACAGCAAAAACAGATAAACCTCAGCTTATTTCCTTAATTATTAAAACTAGGCAGCAATATGTCAGATGTGTGTGTATTAATTCAGTCATTCCTCAAACATTTAATAATCGGTCTACTATGTGGCCAGTATTGTGACAAGGGAGAGTAAGAATATAAAAAGAGTAAAAAAAAAAAAAAAAAAAAAAAAAGGTGTATCTGCCCTCACAGAATTCATCAACTAATTGGGGAAGTAAAATTAAACAATTAGAGAAGCATTAAACTATAATGTTTGACTAAAGGGCAATAACAGAAGAAAGACTGATGTGGATCTGAGTAATTATGGAGGAAGTCAAATTTTATTTGGGCCTCCAACATTTTGGGCAATGATTAGGAAAGTTTACATGGAAGAAAGAATAAGAACATTTGTGAAAGAATGACCTGCTATAAGTAGTGAAGACAATGATCTTGAGGGACGGGGGAAATTGCGCCAGATAAGTAAGACAGGTAGGTATAAAGAGCACCGTAAAAGCAAGGGATGAGTTTGGACTTGCTATACTAGATGAACAAAGGATACTGTAGAAGGAGGTGAGCAACAGGATAAAAGCTATTTCCCATGAAAGCTATTTCAGTTGGTACTACTCTTATCACGTCCTCTACCTCACTCCTACCCGCTGTGTACATTTCAACCAAGGATCTTGCCTCCTACTTCCTAGAGAAAATAAAGCCCATCAGGTAAATACTTCAGTTTACAGCTCAACCTTTCTATACTGTCACTTAATTCATTCAGTAAACATATAGTAAGCCTTTACCATGTGCTAAACAAAGTACTGTGCTAAGAAGAGGAAATGGAAATAAAGAGAAGACTTCCTGATTCTGAAGAATGGAACAGGAAAGAAAGGAAGGTAATCAGGTATTTAAAATAACGGAGAAAGGTAGGTGCAAAAAAAAAGTACAGATATTAAGAGAATGGAGGGAGAAACTTCTAGTCTAGGAGGACAGGTAAAGAAGATGACACAAACGACGAAGTGAGAGAGTGGCATGGACATATATATACCACCAAATGTACTAGCTAGTGGGAAGCAGCCGCATAGCACAGGGAGATCAGCTGGGTGATTTGTGACAACCTAGAGGGGTGGGATAGGAAGGGTGGGAGGGAGATGCAAGAGGAAGGAGATATGGGGATATATGTATATGTATAGCTGATTCACTTTGTTATAAAGCAGAAATTAACACACCATTGTAAAGCAATTATACTCCAATAAAGATGTTTAAAAATAAAAAAGGTGACACAAAAGAAATAACATTTGAACCAACTGGAATTATAAGTAGGAATACACTAAGCAAATCGGAAGGGGAAGGACAGTGTTAGACAGAAAAAACAGCATGCAAAAAAGCCCCAGGGGTCTGAAAGATATGGGTGTATTCTGGAAACTCTAAGTATTTCAATATGGCTAAAATGAGGAAGAGGATTAGTAGATGAGGCTAACAGATAAAGCAGTGATGTACGGCCGACTGACTCATCCCAACCAACGTCTGGGATGCCTCTACAGTTGTAGCCAACTTGCTGGGGTAAAATGTGAAATTAACTTTTTTATCTATTGTGCAGAAAAGAGTTAACACAGAAGTTGTGAGATTTCTATCTCTTTAAAAAGGCCTGCTTACAAGTCTGCCCCTTGGCTGGCATCTGGAAACTTAGCTGGTAGACGGTTCTCTACACTAATATAAAAGTTCCCCTAAATTGTAAGGGAGTCTCATGTACAAGCAATATGGTTTATGCTGAACACATGCTTTCTTCCTGGAAGTCTGAATTTGGTATGTTCTGGCAGAGGATGCCCATTTGGCTGACACCTAATAAAAAAGAACCATGGTTTCCTAGGCTTAGGTGAGCTTCCTTAGTAGTCAAAACTTAGCACGTATCGTCACAACTGCAAGAGGAATGAAGTGTGTCTTCCTGTGACTCCACTAGGAGAGAATTTTAGAAGTTTGTGCCTATTTCCTCCAGACTTTGCCCCATGCTCCTTTTCAAACCTTTATGGGGCTGATTTTGCTTTGTATCCTTTTGCAGTAATAAATCTTAGCCTTGAGTACCACTATTATGTTGAATCCTGTGAGTTCTTCTGGTGAACCACTGAACTGAGGAGTGGTCTTAGGGACCCTCAGCACACCCATACTCTGCCTTATTATACAGACATGTAAGGTGTAAGTTTCACTGATACAGGGAATGAAAAAAATAATGAGTTGTCTTGGTCTTGTTCCTCTCTTTTTACTTCCATATCAACTGACTACCAAATTCTTTAGGTCCTTCCTTAAAATATCTTATGAATCGTCCCTTCTTATTTCCTACCTCCCACTGCCACCAGACTAATCTCCCTAAAAGTTCAACTTCATGATGTCTAGATCGTGATCACAAATCTCCAACAGCTTTTTTTTTTTTTTTTTTGCATTACGCGGGCCTCTCACTGTTGGGCCTCTCCTGTTGTGGAGCACAGGCTCCGGACACGCAGGCCCAGCGACCACGGCTCACGGGCCCAGCCACTCCACGGCATGTGGGATCTTCCCGGACCGGTGCAAGAACCCATGTCCCCTGCATCGGCAGGTGGACTCTCAACCACTGCGCCACCAGGGAAGCCCCTCCAACAGCTTTTTAATGTCCACAAAAGTGTCACCTAGCATTCAAAGTTTGGTACAGTCTAACCTCTCTAATCTTAAAGTCCATTACTCTTTGAGCAATATGTCCCTAATATATCGCACTTACACCTCCAAGACTTTGATCATATCACCTCTTCCACCTGGAATGCTATTCCCCTTCCGCTTCCTTACGGAAACCTACACATCTTTCATGGTCCAATTCAAGTCCCACTTCCTCCAAGAATTCTTCCTTAATTATTTGCACCTATACTCATCTACATATTTGCTTAATTCCAAAAGTACTTGGCTTTTATTTTATTTTTTATTTTTTTGGCTGCACCTTGCAGCACGTGGATTGGAGTTCCCCGACCAGGGATCCAACCCATGCCCCTTGCAGTGGAAACACAGAGTCTTAACACCACTGGACCGCCAGGGAGTCCCAAAAGTACTTCGCTTTTGAATACTAATTAAATGTTGCCTTGGATAACTATTTTATATATATATATATATATATATATATATATATATATATATATATATATATACACACACACATACATATACACACATATTTCTTGAATTAGCCTATGAAGTCCATCAATTTATCAATTCCTTCTGTCTAGTAACTATTTACACTGTATACTGCTTTATTCCCAGTACACAGTACAACCTAGCATATAATTAGCAAATAAAAATTACTGGCTGAATAACTGAATGAGAACAAGGTATACATCTTTCATTTCTTTTGTACTCCCTTCAGAGTGTATTTCAGTATGATGTGAGATCAGGAGTTAGGGGAGAGAATTGTCTAGGATGATATGATCCTCATGTTTCCGGTTGAATGTCACTCTTCAAAACTGAGAAGGGAGAGAAGCTGGTTTAAGGGGAAGAAATTAATAAATTCAATTTCAATGTCGACTGAGACATACATAAAGGATACTCGAGTACAGATATCCAATTAGATATACGACTCTGCAGCTCAGGAGTAAGAACTGACTAGACACAGAGATCTGGAAGCCATGGAAGTGAATGAAGGCAGCACACAGCATAATTAGCAGATCAAGCACAGATTCTTGGTGACTATAAATGGGTGGGCAAAACCCACAATGAAGGCTTAAAAAGCCGCAGAATTGAAGCCACAGAAGCTAAGGGAAGAAAATATTCTAAGAAAGTAGTTAATACTACAAAATAAAAAAATAACAGAATTAAAAAGAAAACTAGTTCAAGATAACACTGAGCATGTGTTTACACCTACAGTTGCAAAGTAGAAGTTTGACTTTAATTCTAGGCTACAGAAGTATTCTTTTGGGTACCAAACAGTTTTTCTTGTTTTTTTTTTCCTTCCTAATTGTTTCCCAATTAGGGGGGAAAATCCTTTTTATTTTTAATACTTCCCAACACTTAAAAAAGCAAAAGACCTCACATAAAATTGATAAACTGAAGGAATAAACAACACTGGGCCCTGTTCCTATGTGACAACAACATGTGAAGCTGAGCAGTCTCTGCCCCCTTTAGATGAGGTATGTTTTCTCCAGGTTTCACTTTTCCAGCTTTCACTTGGCCTTCTTCACTTACTTTATGAGTTGAGCTCACGTAGGCATTTATGTTCATGATCTCTGACATATATCTCTCCTCCCTCCCCATGACTCAATTAAAATCATAATGAATCTTTAAAAGGTATAAATCCATAATAAATCAAAAAATAAAAGAGACTAAGAAAGATTTCAACAGAAAAGGTGTGGCAGAATACTGATTAAGCAGGGTGGAGGAAGGAGCAGCCTAAAGCACACGTGAAGGGAGCCACAGTTATAGCAGACAGTTAGCTTACCTAGTAGAACCCTAGAAAGGCCCCAGGCTCAGAGAGAGATCAACGACAGGTAGAGATCAGAAAACAAATATATTGACCTTTAACTAATCACAGTATAGCCCTTTCTGCTGATTCAGCCAGGAAGAAGCCCGGTGGCAGGTAAAAGTTTTTCTCAAAACAAACTGAAAGAAGTGTCTGGGGAGAACTAAAGAGGCAAGTGTGGGTGTTTGTGTTCCAGAGTAGCCTCCCACATTCAGGCACTGGGGAAGGGAGGTTTGCGTCTCACCAAAGGAAACTGTTCCCCACTCACTGTCCTGAAAGGAAAGAGGCAAAATGACAAACATCACTGTAGTGACTTGCTTACTGTAACCCCTCCTACACTATTTAATAGTTTCAACTATGTACTGCCATAAGGAAAACCAACATATTTTTGAAAGAATACAAGGATGGAAGGTAAGAAAGCAGAAAGAAAATTTGATAATTAAGAATTCACTGGTAACTTTCACCAAAGAAAGTTTAGTGAAGCATAAGTTTGGAGCTTGTTTACAGTGGGTAGAAGAGAGAGCAAGACAGGAAGAGATGGGAAACTATGACTACAGTCTATTCATTCCTTCAAAGAATATGACAATGAAGTTGAACGAAAACCACAAAGGGAGATATTAGATTCAAGGAAGACTGGTTATGTTCTAAATAGTGGAGACAAGAGGAATATGCAAGGGGCAAGAAAGACAGAAATAAGAAACACAGACAAAGAGGCTGAAAGCACAGAAGGGAGGGAAGAAACAGGTTATCAATCTTAGAGGAGACAGAAGGTGATGTTAACAAAAGGACAGGAAATAAAATAACCTAGGTTATAAAAAGGGATAACTTCTTCTGAGACAGAGGAAAACAGAGTATTTTCAGATTTAAAGAAATACATATGGTCTAGAGGTAGCAAGATGAGATAATTTATAACTGATAGCTCCCATACTCACAGAAAAATGAGAAATAAGGCCATCTGCAAAGAAAAAAGGGGAGTAGAAATGGAATGTATGACTCGAGGGAAGTTATAACATTAGGTAGCATCCACTGAGGGGACTATGAGAGAATAAATGACAACATAAAAGAATTGTCACGTGATCCTGAGGGTCCAGATGCAGTCAGAGACCATGATTATGCAGTGTCACCAAACCACATCACCATCTAATTTTCTTAGCAGCCCTCAGAAACCCAAGTATGAGTGAAGAAGAAGGGTTCTCAGAGGCAGGATAAGGGCAGCAGAAAAACAAGAAATCTAGACTACTAAGGGTACTGGTAAGAAAACGGTATGATGATTCTGAATAGGGTTCAATATCTAGCTATGAATGGAAGGAGAAAGAAAACTAGTAATTGTAGAGAAATGTGGAATTAAAGAAGGGCTTTGAATCTATCCACCATCCACCTGTCCTCCTACATAGTTATCTGTAAGATACTGGGATAGGTTTATAGATTTTAGGAAAGGCTGGATAAGGTTGTGCTTTAATTGCACAGAAAGAGGAAGAGAGAGGGAAAGGAGAAAGGGGGTAAAATAGAATGGGAAAAAGAAGGAGGGGAAGAGAAAGAGGAAGAACTAATACACGTCATTTTTCTGATGTAGTTAATAAATTATATGATGCCATCTATACTCTCTTAGTTTTCTATGTGCACATTTCTAAAACAACTACTTGAAAGAAATTTTATATAACACACCATGTGAAACCAGCTATATTCTAAACAACTAATCACATTTTTCTCTAAAACAGACTCACTGCTTTAAAAAATGTTATATGTAAAATTAAATGCAACTGTTTCACAAAGTTTACAATTTGACATTTTATATACATTTTAACTTTATCATGACTTCAAAAACTCTCTAAAGGGGTAAAGAGTATTCAAATTGCAGAAATTCCTTCAGCTCACTGATACTATATATATATGTCACTTTTCCCTAATTTTCTTTTCATGTTCACTTATTTTAGAAATTTTTGGTTGATGAAATAGCTTACAAAATAGCAGGTAATACAATAAATGCAAACATCATAATACATTTTCCATTTTACAGACCTTACTTAATCGTGACTGAAGTACCAAGAGTTTGTTGTATTCTTCTGTTACTTTGTTGAGAAGAGTTTGCACATTTTCCTGAAAATCTAAATGATAAACAATTATAATAATTTCACTCTACAATAAAAGTCTGCTTCTTTCAATAAGTATTATTCATCAATTCATAACTTCAGAAAATTGCCTGCTAGAAGTAAAATTCATAGATTTAGTAACCAACAATTAAAACCTCAATAATGTGGAACACCTGCTACAAAGATTAATTTGACAATTTCACATTAAAATACATTAATTTCTTTTGGCATTCATTAATTTGTACATATTTGTTCATTCTTCATACAAATGGACAGGGGTATGAAACATTTTATCTGTGAAGGAATATCAAAAAAATTAATTGAGGTTATAATTTGTAAAAATGAAATATAGGATTCCTATTAAGAAAGATAACTGAATGTCTTATTCTTTAAAAAAAAAATAAAACCCCGACAGACTTATTCAATAAAATACCACAACTTTTAAAGGTTTGGATCTATGGTATAAAATTAAGAATTATAGTGAGGAAAAGATGGAAGTAGAGGAACAGAGGATAAAGAGACAAGGAAACTTGTAGACAGCTTTGGTTCTCTTTATATCACAATTACTGCATTGTAAAACTAAAAATGTACATTAAAGATTTAAGATTTCATGAACCTGAAAAAACAAGATGTTAAGATAACTCAAATTGGCTAAGTGATAAAATCATGAATTAACAGAGAAAGTTTATCAATTCATTTAAGAAAATTACTCTGTTCAATAATGTGGTAAAGCCTTTATTACCTTGAACTTCATATTTATAATCTTGCAATTCTAGTTCTTGATTTTCAGAAGTGTGAACACCGGAAGTCTCTTTCTCTTTCTCTTCTACATTTACTTCACATTTTAAAGCAGAAGTATAATGTTCACCAAGGACACTGCAAAAAGTCTGTTGACAACAAAATTAGGTATTTTATGAAATTAAAATTTTGATTTCTGCCACTAAAGATCATTAAACACTATTTTTCTACATGCAAAAGACAGTCAAAATGGCACAGAAAAATCAGTAAGAAAACACTCTTCTGTATACCAAATCAATCTGCAAAAGAAATAACCAAGTCTAAATCTTTCTCTCTCCGCATATAGAATGTGAAATTCTTCTTACACCAGGAAAATATTGATAGTCTTCATTATCTACAGTATATATCAAATATATCTATCAAATTATAACTTTTTGCTTCTTCCTCATAATGAATATATCTTGTACTTTAATCTACCACTTTCTGGCTTGGATCCTATTCTGATGTTATCTCTATAAGGTCAACTACCCTTGTGAAAAACACCAAAAGATGAGGACAGAAGTTCAAAAAGTAGTCTATAAATTCTATAGAAATTACAATATATGAAGTAGGAGATCACATACATAGACTTTAACATAAGAGAATACCATTCTGTGGTTTACACATGGAAAAAAAAATATTTGACACATCATTCTGGTTTTTCTCCTGAGCAACAGATAATTTTATCATCACTTACAAATAACATACGCCACATAATCATCTGATAAGCCCTCTAAATAAGTTTCACCTGTGCCCCTCATGCAACTGGAAATAACAATCAACAACTCCTAGACTTAACCAATTTGTTTATTGTTGCTATTTCTTGAGATTTGCCTAAAAGTTAAACTATACTATTAATAATTGACTTGATTAAATTTTCAACAGTCCCTAAGGCAGAATTTTATCATAAATTGATAAATTGATTCAGGTTGGTAGAAACCTGATCATCCAATTTACAGGTGAGGCAACAGACCCAGAAAGATGAAGTAACTAGTCCATAGTAACATCAATGATTAGTGACAAAACCAGGTTTCACGATGAACTCCAGGGGACCTCTCCATTACAAGCTGATTCATATTTCAACTTCAGATTAGGGGGTCAAGTAAAACCATTAATAGAAGAAAAGAAAATATAAAGTCAGCTTATAAATAAACTACTGTGACTTGGGCCCTCTTTCCATATTTACAGACTATCAACAATGGATATGAAAGGACAATCAATGTCTGAACCCTTCGGCAGAGGTGGAGGCTGAATGAATGTGGTTATTTCTGACTTTCTTTTGCTTTTTTGAATACTGTTTTTGAACTATTCTGTAGGTAATAAGAATCAGTAAGGGAGCTTTACCTTCCCAACTAATACCATCCTCCTCCCTCTTCGATTCACAAATACACAGGCTAGGATGGAGATCTGTGACAAGCCTAGGCATGTATTTTAAATTTTGAACTATTTCAAATATGCAGAAAAAATAGTTCATCTATTACCTAGCTGTAACAAATACTAACATTTTGTCATATTATATCCATATTTTTAAAAAGAAATAGAACATTACATACAGATTTGAAGATTTCTGAATTAAGTACTGCTTACCTATTTCATTCACCTGTCTCTCTGCCCAGAGGTGATTACTCTAACATGCATGTTTTTATACTTTTTCTTTTGAGATTTGCTGATATTAGTACACCTAGCAAACACTGCAATATGGTATTCCACTGTACAGATATAACACAATTTGTTTATTCATTTGCCTGTAGATAAAAATCTGAGTTGTTTCTAATTTTCGACTTAACATAGACATTCTTACAATGTACATATCTGGTTGTGCACAAATGTGAGCCTAAGTAGAAGTAAATGCCTGGGCTGTGTGATGTACATATCTTCAACAATATACCTTGCCAATCTGCTTCTCAAGGTAGTACACTCCCACCAGCAGTGTAGAAGCGCTCCTATTTCTTCTTCACAAATATATCTTCACAAATATAATTATACTTGGCATAATTAGTTTTTAGATTTGGCAATCTACAGTGTGAAATCTTATCTTACTAGTCTTGTGCAAGATCCCCAGGTAAGTCATCAAATCACTCAACCACCAAAGTGGGCACGGGTAGGAGATAGACCTGCTTAAGGCTCTATTGGTCTGTTTTTTTAAATTAGGCATAACTTTTGTGTATTCTACTGCTGAGATAATTTACCTAGATTTCTTTTGTTTCGAACTGATTATCAGGAAAACATTTTTTTTCTTTTTTTTTTTTTCTGCGGTACGCGGGCCTCTCACTGTTGTGGCCTCTCCTGTTGCGGAGCACAGGCTCCGGACATGCAGGCTCAGCAGCCATTGCTCACGGGCCTAGCCGCTCCGCTGCATGCGGGATCTTCCCGGACCAGGGGTCAAACCCGTGTCCCCTGCATCGGCAGGCGGACGCTCAACCACTGCGCCACCGGGGAAGCCCCAGGAAAACATTTAAATGCTCATTTTAAACTTAAAAACTCAGCAATATTTTCTAAATACAGTTCCGAGGTAAGACAGTATGGAAAACTAACTCAGATGATTCTGCCTATCAAATTTGTAGTAACTTAAAATTTAGCGTTTCTTGTCTGAAAGTACTTTAAAAAAATATATATCTTTATTGGAGTATAATTGCTTCACACTGTTGTGTTAGTTTCTGTTGTACAACAAAGCGAATCAGCTATAACATATACATGTATCCCCATATCCCCTCCCTCTTGAGCCTCCCTCCCACCCTCCCTATCCCACCCCTCTAGGTCATCACAAAGCACCGAGCTGATCTCCCTGTGCTATGCAGCAGCTTCCCACTAGCCCATCCATTTTACATTTGTAGTGTATATATGTCAGCGCTACTCTCTCACTGAGTCCCAGCTTCCCCTTCCCTGTGTCCTCAAGTCCGTTCTCTACATCTGCGTCTTTATTCCTACCCTGCCACTAAGTTCATCAGTAATGTTTTTTTAGATTCCATATATGTGCATTAGCATACGGTATTTGTTTTTCTCTTTCTGACTTACTTCACTCTGTATGACACTCTAAGTCCATCCACCTCATTACAAATAACTCAATTTTGTTTCTTTTTATGGCTGAGTAATATTCCATTGTATATATGTGCCACATCTTCTTTATCCATTCATCTGTCGATGGACACTTAGGTTGCTTCCATGTCCTGGATATTGTAAATAGTGCTGCAATGAACACTGTGGTTCATGTATCTTTTTGAATTATGGTAAAAGTACTTTTTAACTAATACCTTACCTGTGTAAAATGAGAACATTCTTCAGACACTGCCCTGTGAAGTTTTCCAATGAGCATTTGTAAAGGCTTCACTTCATCACCTAATAGAATAGATATTGCATTAAAATGTTCAGTTTACATACTTAGAAACTATTTTCATATTAAATCTATGTCAACTGGAAGCTTTGTGGCAATAAGATTAGTTTTAAATTCTTTATTTCTTTCAATGTTATTTTGTGCTGCTCAGTGTTAACCAGCTAAGATAATCTGCAGGATTTTCAATTTATATCCCACAAAATGGTACAAAGAAGTGACTTACAATTTTTGTTTACTACAACCCAATACTAGAAATACATCATACAGCATAACCTATTACATATATACATCCATATAAAACTGAAACAAAAATTTCACAAATCAACATTTACTCTTTCTACATGCTATGCACGCCAATGTGTTCTGTTCTACTTTATCACTGGACTGGCTTCATCGCCCATTAACGGACTCATTAATTAACTTGTAGTCTGAAACACTACAGATTCTATCTGAAGAGGATACCAATACAAACAATATATGCTTAAAATCTTATTCAACTGACAAAGAACTGCTGAAGTGAAAAAGTACAGTATTCTTATTTAAGCCACACTTTAAATTCTACTCTGTTCAACAAAACAATTCCAAACATTATGAGCCACCTCACTCCCAAAGGCAGATCTGTCCAGAGTGGGGGCCTAAAGATACCTTGAACAGAGGAAGTTTAATTTAATTAAGTAAGTATTAAAGATAAAAGTTAACTGCAACTAGTCTTCCACTTACGGTTCCTTAAATATTGCTCCTTACACAGTACCAGCTTAGTCTTTGGCTCACTCTACAGTCTCCCAGGGCATCTCATTCTTGTCCTTGGCCTCAAATGATCTTTTGATTTACAAATCTTTATCTTGTGCCTAATCCTCCCTCTTAGGTTTCAGCTTTCTATTTTCAACTGCCTAATAGATATCTCTCTTTTTTTAATTAATTAATTAATTTATTTGTGGGTTTTTTTAAAAAAACATCTTTATTGGAGTATAATTGCTTTACAACGTTGTGTTAGTTTCTGCTGTACAACAAAGTGAATCAGCTATACGTATACATATATCCCCATATCTCCTCCCTCTTGCGTCTCCCTCCCAGCCCTCTAGGTGGTCACAAAGCACCGAGATGATCGCCCTGTGCCATGCGGCTGCTTCCCACTAGCTACATATTTTACATTTGGTAGTGTATATGTGTCCATGCCACTCTCTCACTTCATCCCAGCTTACCCTTACCCCTCCCCATGTCCTCAAGTCCATTCTCTACATCTGCGTCATTATTCTTGTCCTGCCCCTTAGATATCTCTTTTTCAAAGTCAACAGGTATTTTTAACTCAATGTTCCAAGCTTAATTTACTATTTTTTCCACAAATCTGGTCCTTATCCTCCTCATGACTGGAGTCGCCCTCATTCCAACTACTCAAGCTAGAAACTTAGGGATCATTCTCAACTCCTTCCCCTTTTACATTTAATATTAACTGCAGACTACAGCCTACCTCTTTTTTTTTTTTTTAAACATCTTTATTGGGGTACAATTGCTTTACAATGGTGTATTAGTTTCTGCTTTAGAACAAAGTGAATCAGTTATACATATACATATGTTCCCATATCTCTTCTCTCTTGCTTCTCCCTCCCTCCCACCCTCCCTATCCCACCCCTCCAGGCGGTCACAAAGCACTGAGCTGATATCCAGCCTACCTCTTTAACTCTTAAACTTTCCTTCCTTCTCCAATTCCCAATGATATTTTAGTTCAACATCTTAATGTTAACAGAATTACTGCCAAAGTTGCTTAACTGGTCTTCCCATCACTTATCAACTCCCCCAATTTGCCTCAATGCTGTCATCTTAAAAATCTTACGATGTTACTCCCACTATTGAAAATCCTGCATTAGGTCTTATCACCGTTGGCATAAAGATTAAAAATGCTTCACTTAGGGTATATGAAGTCTTTTCTTACCAAGCTCCTGCCAATCTTTCCATCTTTATCCCTCAGTACTTTTTCACACACGTTGAATTCTCAACTCTGCAAAATGGATGCAGTCTCTCATATCTCTACATTTAAAACTCAAGAGCTTTTGCTAAAATTCCAACCTCCCTACTCCTGCCTACTGCCTCACTCTTCCAGGAAGTACTAGACTTTTCTCCTCTCTCCTTCCATTCTTTCTGTTCATTCTTCTAGTATAGAAATTTTCCTATTGTTTTCTAAGAGTTTATTTTATATTGCTTTCCCACAGGATTGCTGACATCTTGGGGAAAATAACTCAGTGATTTTTAGATTTCTCAAGCACGTAAACGAGTATCCTATGATTATATGAACAAATGAGTCCAGGACTGGAATACCCAGTCATGTTCCTCTATGGGGTCTAAGTCAAGAACAGAATCATGGAGTGGTGGGCTCTAAGTGATACTTATTTGTTTCATAATACTTATAATTTTGTTAGAAATCATTTACCTGTTTCTTGTGTTTTTATATTCTGTAGCTCTAGCTGGTGTATTTTCTGAAGTTCCTTGATCTTATCCTCTTGAGCAGAAATAAGCTCCTGCTTAAGACTGCAAAGAGCTTTATCTTTTTCCTTTTTCATATATTCACGAACCTGATCCACATGAGTTGAATAAACCAGAGAGAGGCAAATACGTTGAGCTTCCATCTGTAGCCTTAAATCATTCTTAAAGTAAATTAATGTGTAGGTTAGAATATTTTTAAATGACAAATCAAGTAATTTAACTTTTTTTTGCATATACTGATTACAAGGGAGGAAATACATGAAATTATAGTTTAAAATTTCATGTAAGAGAAGTGACGTCTAATTTAAATTTTTTCTCACTTATTCTGTTGCACTGACCTACCTATCTTTTTTCAAGGAAAATAGCACAATATTTTCATTACTTCAACTTCACAGTAAATTTTGATATTTGGTATAGCTAGGATGGCCTGATCTTTCATTTTTGTTCAAAGATAACATTTTAAAACAAGTATAGAAAAATGCAAATAATAATGTAATAAACACTATGTACACACATCCCAAATTAACAAATACAATTATTTTATCTTTTTTTTTCATTTCTCTCCTCCCTACATGTTTTTTTGGTTTAGAAAGAAAACATAGATAAAATTTAATCTACTATGTTCTCATTCCTCCTTCTCCAGAGGCCATCATTATCATAAATTTGATCATAAATTTGCTGCAAGTACAGTTCATTTCTTATACTCTCACTTCTCAATCCATCTATAAACAATGCATTATATTTTGTTTTTAAGAATTTACATAAATGGTGCAAAATGGTATTTATTTTGCAAATTACTCTTCTCATTCAATATACTTCTAAGATCTATCCATGGAGATACAGATGAATTTAACTGTGGTATTATATATATGAATATAGCACAATTTGTCCATTTCCTTTTTGGAGATCAACTGGATTATTTCTAAATTTTTTGATGTTTCAAAAAATGCTGCAATAAATTCATATACATATGCCCTGTATAAATATGCTAGTGTTTCTCTAATGTAGTGGCTCTCAAACTTTAGCACACATCAAAATCACCTGGAGTGCTTATTAAAACAGATTGCTGGGCCCCTCTCCCAGAGCGTCTAGCTCAGGAGGTCTGGTGTGGGTCCCAGAATTTGAATTTTAACCTGTTTTCAAGTGATGCTGATGCTGCTGGTCAGGGACTACACTGAGTGCCACCTAGAAATGTAAATGCTGCATCACAGACTATGTATATTAACTGCATTAGATTTTAACACATTTTTATAATTATACCAATTTACACTGATATTTAACAGTGTAGGTGAATACTCATCTCCCCACATTCTCATCACACTTTTTATTGTGAAACTTATTTTGCCAGTCTGACAGGTATAAAATGCTATTTTATTGTTATATCAATTTATAATGTTGAAGTATCTTTTCATGTTTATGAGCCAATTAGTTTAGTCCCAAGAGTAGAAGTATTTTTGTGGCTTCAGCATTATTTCTAAGCATATTTAGATTGCTCTGAGGTGTTATTATGTAAGTTGTTGCTCAATTTCTTCCGTGAGCTTCCTTCCACAGACACACACCTCACTCCTCTCCCCATCACTAAGGGGGTTTGTCTTGGTAGTGATGAGTGGGGCAGGGACAGCTTATGGGTTTGCCTCTGTTTACTTTATGGAAGTTAATGTCAAGGAGATGGTATCTGAATGTCACTGAAAATGTCTTTAGTTAGAAAAAATAAAATTCTTACTGAGAAGATTTGACCATTTTGATGGCTTCAAATTTAGGTCCTCCCCCAGTAATGTTTTTTAAAAAAATTTAAATGATCTCTGGCATTTTTAGAAGTGATTACATTAAAACCAATTAACTTAACCAATTAACTTACTTAACTTAACCAATTAACTTACTTAACAAAGCATTAATAGTTATGCAGTTAGAACATCTTAACTCTATTTAGGTTATTAAAATGTAAAATATCCTAATATCTGATATAAGATCACAAATGTGAGTACATTTATTAGAAGTAAAAAGAAAAAACTTTCCAGTGGCTTCCTACTGTATACAGAATAAAATCTCAACTTCTTACGCAGTCTGTAAGGCTCTACAAGATCTGGTCTTTTGCTTCTTCAAACTCTTTTTCTTCCACTCTCCTTCCCTCAAACTCAACTAAATACGTCTTTATTCTGTTCCTCAAACTCATCTCTGTCATTGCAATTGCTCTAACTTCCATGTGGTAGACTCCTCGCTGCCATTCAGATGGCAGCTCAGATGTTAATTCCTCCTAGACACCTTTCCTGACCACCCTATTTAATGCTGCCACCACCACTACCCACCATTCTCTATCACATTATCTGTTTTATTTTCCTTATAAAACATCACTTTTCTTAACTATTCTACTTGTTTCCTCATTTATTGCCTGCCTCCCTAACTAGAATATATGCTCTTTGAGAGCAGGAACCTTCTTTCTCTTGTTCACCACTATTCCTACCTGGCAAGAGACTCAATAAATACTTGTTATAGAAATGAAGAAACACATAAAGCTCTAGTTAGCACCATTATACAAGATGTCCAGTGGAATTTTCATGTCATTTCTATTTTCAGTATCCAGCAAATATAAATCATCAGGAGTGACCTAGTATTACTCATTATATGCACTGTTTAACTGTATTTAGAATTAATACATTCCCCCCCCCACTTCAGGTAAAACAAGAC